>NC_081417.1:52319878-52601107 GCF_949786415.1 Peromyscus eremicus
AGGATCCCCTTCTCTAAGACCCCTGGCAGACCCTGCAGTCTCCACGCCCTGCCCCCACGCCCATCCGCCTGAGCCCCAAGCCTCTTCCTGAGACTTAGAGGCTGGCCCCCAGCTCCCATCTTGCCCCGGACTTCCCTTCTGAAGCACAGGTGAATGCCCTAGCTTGCCCCCGACCCCATCCCTGGGCACCAGCCACTCCGGGGAAGACCTGCCCAACTTGGCCCCAGGTTCTGGTCACTGGGCAGGTTCCCTTCTAGCCCCACCGGGAAGGATCCCCTTCTCCAAGACCACTGGCAGACCCTGCAGTCTCCACGCCCTCCCCTACCCCCATCCGCCTGAGCCCCAAGCCTCTTCCTGAGACTTAGAGGCCGGCCCCCAGCTCCCAGCTCCCATCTTGCCCCGGACTTCCCTTCTGAAGCACAGGTGAGTCCCCTAACTTGCCCCCAACCCCATCACTGGGCACCAGCCACTCCGGGGAAGACCTGCCCAACTTGGCCCCAGGTTCTGGTCACAGGGCAGGTTCCCTTCTAGCCCCACCGGGAAGGATCCCCTTCTCTAAGACCCCTGGCAGACCCTACAGTCTCCACGCCCTGCCCCCACGCCCATCCGCCTGAGCCCCAAGCCTCTTCCTGAGACTTAGAGGCCGGCCCCCAGATCCCATCTTGCCCTGGACTTCCCTTCTGAAGCACAGCACAGAGAGCTCCCATCTGGACAAGAGAGAGAGACTTCCTGAATCTGTCAGCTCTGTCTGAACCAAGTGTGCAGATAAGGCCAAGAACGAACCACAAGGAGATGGGCAGACGTCAAGGCAGAAACACATACAACAAAATGAATAGCAATACACCATCACCAGGCCCTAGCCCTCCTCCAACACCTAGACCTGAACATCAGAAATTGGAAGAAGCAGAAGAAAATAACCTTATGAATGTCATCATGAAGAAGCTAGAGGCTCGTGTAGAGGAAAAGACAAAAAAATGTGAAGAACGCTGTAAACAACTAGAGGAAAGGGCAAACAAATTAGAAGAAATCAAAAAAGTCCTGGAAGAGAACAATAAAATACTGAAAGAAAATCAAGAAAAATCAATGAAACAAATGAAGGAAACAGTCCAAGACCTGAAAAGGGAAATAGAAAAAATGAAGAAGACACAAACAGAGGGAATGCTGGAAATAGAAAATCTGAGAAAACGATTGGGAACTTCAGATGCAAGCATAATCAACAGAATGCAAGAGATGGAAGAGAGAATCTCTAGCGTTGAAGATACAATAGAAGAAATAGATTCATCAGTCAAAGAAAACACTAAAGTCAACAAAGTCATGTACCAAAATGTCCAAGAAATTTGGGACACCATGAAAAGACCAAACCTACGAATAATAGGGGTAGAAGAAGGAGAAGAATACCAACTCAAGGGCACAGAAAATATATTCAACAAGATCATAGAAGAAAACTTTCCCAACTTAAAGAAGGAAATGCCTATGAAGATACAGGAAGCCTATAGAACACCAAACAGACTAGACCCCCAAAAAAAGTCCCCTCGCCACATAATAATTAAACAATTAAACGTACAGAATAAAGAAAGAATATTAAGAGCAGCAAAGGAAAAAGGCCAAGTGACATATAAAGGCAAACCTATCAGAATAACACCCGATTTCTCAATGGAGACTTTGAAAGCCAGAAGGTCCTGGACAGATGTAATGCAGACACTAAGAGACCATGGATGTCAGCCTAGACTAATATACCCAGCAAAACTTTCAATCATCATAGATGGAGTGAGCAAGACATTCCATGACAAAGCCAGATTTAAACAATATTTATCCACAAACCCAGCCCTACAGAAAGCACTAGAAGGAAAATTCCAACCTAAGGAAGTCAGATACACCCTCGAAAACGCAGGCAATAGATAAAGCCACAGCAGTAAACCCCAACGAAGAAAAGTACACACACATCACCACCAAAAAATAACAGGAATGAACAATCACTGGACATTAATATCCCTCAATATCAATGGACTTAATTCACCTATAAAAAGACATAGGCTTACAGAATGGATACGAAAGCAGGACCCATCTTTCTGCTGCATACAAGAAACACATCTCAAATTCAAAGATAGACACTACCTAAAAATAAAAGGCTGGGAAAAGACTTTCCAATCAAACGGTCTTAAGAAACAAGCGGGTGTAGCCATCCTGATATCCAGCAAAATAGACTTCAAACTAAAATCAATCAAAAGAGATCAAGAAGGGCATTACATACTCATCACAGGAAAGATCCACCAAGATGAAGTCTCAATTCTGAACATTTATGCCCCAAACACAAGGGCACCCACATATGTAAAAGAAACATTATTAAGGCTTAAATCACATATAAAACCCTACACATTAATAGTGGGAGATCTCAACACCCCACTTTCACCACTGGACAGATCCCCCAAATCGAAACTTAACAGAGAAATAAAGGACTTAATTGATGTCATGACTCAAATGGACTTAATCGACATCTACAGAACATTCCATCCTAACAAAAAAAGAATATACCTTCTTCTCAGCACCCCATGGAACCTTCTCTAAAATCGACCACATACTTGGTCACAAAACAAATCTAAACAGATACAAAACAATTGGAATAACCTCCTGTGTTCTATCAGACCACCATGGTCTAAAGTTGGATTTCAACAACAACAAAAACTACAGAAAACCTACAATCTCATGGAAACTGAACAATACCCACCTGAATCACCAATGGGTTAAGGGAGAAATAAAGAAAGAAATGAAAGACTTCCTAGAGATCAAGGAAAATGAAGACACCACATATCCAAACCTATGGGACACTATGAAAGCAGTACTAAGAGGGAAATTCATAGCACTAAACGCCCACATAAATAAGCTGGAGAAATCTCACACTAGTGACTTAACAGCACACCTGAAAGTTCTAGAACAGGAAGAAGCAAAGTCTCCCAGGAAAAATAGATGCCAGGAAATTATCAAAGTGAGAGCTGAAATCAATAAAATAGAAACAAAGAGAACAATACAAAAAATTAATGAAACAAAGAGTTGGTTCTTTGAGAAAATCAACAAGATAGACAAGCCCTTATCCAAACTAACCAAAAGACAGAGAGAGAGCATCCAAATCAACAAAATCAGAAATGAAAAGGGGGACATAACAACAGACATTGAGGAAATCCAGAGAATCATCAGGTCATACTTCAAAAACCTCTATTCTACAAAACTGGAAAACCTAAAAGAAATGGATAATTTTCTGGATAGGTACCACATACCTAAATTAAATCAAGACCAGATAAACTATTTAAATAGTCCAATAACCCCTAACGAAATAGAAACAGTCATTAAAAGTCTCCCAACCAAAAAAAGCCCAGGACCAGATGGTTTCAGTGCAGAATTCTACCAGATCTTCAAAGAAGAGTTAATACCAATACTCTCTAAATTGTTCCATACAATAGAAACAGAAGGAACATTACCAAACTCCTTCTATGAGGCTACAATTACCCTGATTCCCAAACCAAACAAGGATACAACAAAGAAAGAGAACTACAGACCGATCTCCCTCATGAACATTGATGCAAAAATACTCAATAAAATACTGGCAAACAGACTCCAAGACCACATCAAAACAATTATCCACCATGATCAAGTAGGATTTATTCCAGGGATGCAAGGATGGTTCAACATACGAAAGTCTGTCAATGTAATACACCATATAAACAAACTCAAAGAAAAAAACCACATGATCATCTCACTAGATGCTGAAAAGGCATTTGACAAAATCCAACACCCCTTCATGATAAAGGTCTTGGAGCGATCAGGAATACAGGGAACATACCTAAACATAATAAAGGCAATTTACAGCAAGCCAACAGCCAACATCAAATTAAATGGAGAGAAACTCAAAGCAATTCCACTAAAATCAGGAACGAGGCAAGGCTGTCCGCTCTCCCCATACTTATTCAATATAGTACTTGAAGTTCTAGCCAGAGCAATAAGACAACATAAGGAGATTAAGGGGATACAAATTGGAAAGGAAGAAGTCAAGCTTTCCCTATTTGCAGATGACATGATAGTATACTTGAGCAACCCCAAAGATTCCACCAAGGAACTGATACAGCTTATAAACACCTTCAGCAACATAGCAGGATACAAGATCAACTCCAAAAAATCAGTAGCCCTCCTATATACAATGGACAAAAAAGCGGAGAAGGAAATCAGAGATACATCACCCTTTACTATAGCCACAAATGACATAAAATACCTTGGGGTAACACTAACCAAGCAAGTGAAGGACCTATATGACAAGAACTTTAAGTCCCTGAAAAAAGAAATTGAAGATGTCAGAAAATGGAAAGATCTCCCATGCTCATGGATAGGCAGAACTAACATAGTAAAAATGGCAATCTTACCAAAAGCAATCTACAGATTCAATGCAATCCCCATCAAAATACCAACACAATTCTTCACAGACCTGGAAAGAATAATACTCAACTTCATATGGAAAAACAAAAAACCCAGGATAGCCAAAAGAATCCTGTACAATAAAACAACCTCTGGAGGCATCACGATCCCTGACTTCAAGCTGTACTATAGAGCTACAGTAATAAAAACAGCTTGGTACTGGCATAAAAACTGACATGTGGACCAATGGAATTGAATTGAAGACCCTGACATTAATCCGCACACCTATGAACAAATAATTTTTGACAAAGAAGCCAAAAGTGCACAATGGAAAAAAGAAAGCATCTTCAACAAATGGTGCTGGCAAAACTGGATATCAACATGTAGAAGGCTGCAAATAGACCCATATCTATCACCGTGCACAAAACTTAAGTCCAAGTGGATCAAGGACCTCAACATAAACCCAGCTACTCTGAACCTGCTAGAAGAGAAAGTAGGAAGTAGTCTTGGCATAGGAGACCACTTTCTAAATAGAACACCAGTAGCACAGACACTGAGAGAAGCAATCAATCAATGGGACCTCTTGAAACTGAGAAGCTTTTGTAGGGCAAAGGATACGGTCAACAAAGCAAAGCGACAGCCTACAGAATGGGAAAAGATATTCACCAATCCCACATCTGACAGAGGACTGATATCCAGAATATATAAGGAACTCAAGAAATTAGATATCAAAATGCCCAACAGTCCAATTAAGAAATGGGCTATAGAACTAAACAGAGAATTCTCAACAGAGGAAACTCAAATGGCTGAAAGACATTTAAGGAATTGCTCAACATCCCTAATCATCAGGGAAATGCAAATCAAAACAACTCTGAGATACCACCTTACGCCTGTCAGAATGGCTAAGATCAAAAACACTGAAGACACCTTATGCTGGAGAGGATGTGGAGCTAGGGGAACTCTCCTCCACTGCTGGTGGGAATGCAAGCTTGTACAACCACTTTGGAAATCAATATGGCGCTTTCTTAGAAAATTGGGAATCCATCTCCCCCAAGATCCAGCTATACCACTCTTGGGCATATACCCAAGGAATGCTCAACCACACCACAAGAGCACTTGTTCAGCTATGTTCATATCAGCATTGTTTGTAATAGCCAGAACATGGAAACAACCTAGATGCCCTTCAACTGAAGAATGGATAAACAAAATGTGGTACATATACACAATGGAATACTACTCAGCAGAGAAAAACAATGACATCATGAGGTTTGCAGACAAATGGATGGACCTAGAAAAAATCATCCTGAGTGAGGTATCCCAGACTCAGAAAGACAAACATGGTATGTACTCACTCATAGCAGGATACTAGATGTGGAACAAGGATGACTGGACTGCTACTCACATCACCAGGCAGGCTACCTGGAAAACAGGACCCCAAGAAAGACACAGGGATCGCCCAATGACACAGAAATGGAATGAGATCTACATGAACAGCCTGGACATGAGTGGGGATAGTGAAGGGCGAGGGTCGAGGGAAAGAGAGCTTGGGTAAGTGGGAGATCCCAGCTGGATCAACAACAGAGAGGGAGAAGAAGGAATAGGAGACCATGGTAAATGAAGACCACATGAGAATAGGAAGAAACAAAGTGCTAGAGAGGCCCACAGAAATCCACAAAGATACCCCCACAACAGACTCCTGGCAATGGTTGAGAGACAGTCCGAATTGACCTACTCTGGTGATGGGATGGCCAAACACCCTAATTGTCTTGCTAGAAACCTCATCCAACTACTGAGGGATCTGGATGCAGAGATCCATGACTAGGCCCCAGGTGGATCTCTGGGAGTCCAATTAGCGAGAATGAGGAGGGTTTATATGAGAGAGAATTGTTGAGACCAAGGTCGGATAAAGCACAGAGACAAATAGCCAAACGAACGGAAACACATGAAATATGAACCAATGGCTGAGGGGTCACCAACTGGATCAGGCCCTCTGAGTGGGTGAGACAGTTGATTGGCCTGATCTGTTTGGGAGGCATCCAGGCAGTGGCACCGGGTCCTGTGCTCATTGCATGAGTCGGCTGTTTGAAACCTGGGGCTTATGCAGGGTCACTTGGCTCGGCCTGGGAGGAGGGGACTGGACCTACCTGGACTGAGTCCACCAGGTTGATCTCAGTCTGTGGGGAAGGCTTTGCCCTGGAGGAGATTGGAATGGGGGGCGGGCTGGGGGGAAAGTGAGGGGGGCGGAAGGGGGAAGAACAAGGGAATCTGTGCCTGTATGTAGAACTTAATTGTATTGCAAAATAAAAATTTAAAAAAAAAAAAAAAAGAATTTTCCAATGAACTTAGTACTATTCCACAGTCAAACAATGGTGATTACCACTGGGACCGTGGTATCTTTTTGTATTTTATTTTATTATTCTGAAAAAAAGTTATATTTATTATCCTCAACATTTGAATTAATAATCAAATAATCAGATGTACCACTAACTGGACTGACTGAAACTTAAAAATAATTAGTCTATAATCATCTTTTAAAGTCAATTTTTCAAAACTCAAAAGATTATTATATACAATCAACATCAATAGCCATTAAATTTTGAAACTAGTTCTCTCAAAACTAATTAAGAAAGGAAGAACGATACAAGAAATTACTTGATACAAAACAAAGGGTACTATATCCAAAAATGTTTGAGTGTAGTAATACCT
Source organism: Peromyscus eremicus (assembly GCF_949786415.1). Classification (NCBI taxonomy): domain Eukaryota; kingdom Metazoa; phylum Chordata; class Mammalia; order Rodentia; family Cricetidae; genus Peromyscus; species Peromyscus eremicus. The sequence continues at coordinate 52,326,986 of NC_081417.1, forward strand.
TTATGCAAAGTCCATTTCAAAACTTTAGTTGAAATAAAAAGAGGTCATTGTTTTTCCCACTGAAGCCAGTAAAGGGATGTTTAGATTCTTCAAGGACAAACAGTTTGCTAATAACATCCCCCTTCTGACATGAAAGAAAAATAGGAACTCAAGAAAGTAAAGAAGAGAATTAAGAGTGGAGGAGAAAAATTAGCTAGAAGTGCTCTGTAAAAGCTTAAGACCTTTCAACAACAAGTCAGAGCTGGCCTAACATTGTTCTTGGTAAATGTCAGACAGAAAAGGATGTTAATTCTTGGGTAAACAATAGAAACTAGAAGTTATAGCATGAGAAGACTATATAAGTAGTGAGACTCCCAAGGCCGTAGTTAAGGAATGGAAAAATTATACTTATAATGAAGATATAGTTTAGGCAACAGAACTCAAAGAATTATCCCAAATACCATTGACCCCAATGAGAAGGAGGGAAAATTTTAATTAGACATACTAATGCATGTCTATTCACATTATGACACACAAAATCTTAAAGAATCTATTTGAAAGAGTAAGGTTTCTGTAATGGAGCACTCAGTGTTTAAGGCTAGATGTGAAGCATATATACAGATGAAAGCCAAGCTTCACAAGTGAATGAGATTCCAAAGCAAGGGGAGGCACATGTGGGTTTGAACAGCAGACTTAACAGCTCCCTTGATACTGACAAATAAACCCCTGAATTTCAATCTTGGAAGATTCTACTGCATTGTTAAAATATGTTAGCAAGCATTTAATTCCTTGTTTTCAAACTCCAAACTTAGACAGCAACCCAATAATAAAGATAAAATACAAACACATGAAACAAATAAAAGCAATGGAGTAGACCAGATGGGGTAAGAAGCCCTTCCTCCTATCCTGCAAAGTACAGACTAAAACCGTGTCTCTGTGTGTGTGTGTGTGTGTGTGTGTGTGTGTGTGTGTGTGTGTGTGCGTGCCTGCCCTTGTAGGCATATATCTAGTCTTAGTATATAAACTCCATAGCTCTATCTTGCTCTATTCCAAAATGAAATAAAGAAGAATATGCAGAGACCCCAGAAAGCAAGTAATTAGTGATAAGTGCTCTGGGTTTTGTTAATATATTAGACTTGGTAGTATAAAAGTCAAATTCCAAATAATTACAATAGCATTTAATGTGGTTCTCCATTTATTAAGAGGTACTATTTCAGCTAGTCATATTCAAAGGAAAGTTAGAGACTACTAGGAACTTATCAATGGATTTTCATGGATATAGCAGAATACCTGAGCTGGAACAATCTTAAAAAATAAGGCATGTTATCTGCCTTTGGCCAAAGCTGTGAAGCTCCATGTAATATGGAAAATAAAGAACATTCTGAGCAAAAATATTTAGACTGAGCTCATGCTGTGACCAAGAACCTTCTTCTGCAACCATAGCCTTAATCTTTTCCAATCACTTCTTTAAGTTCTCATTTCTAGATTCTTTTATATTTGAAATTGAGTTTCTATGTGAGTGTTGGAGGGTACATCCAAAACACAGCAGAGGACAATCTCTACACTTCACTTAAGCTGGTAAATGAGAATGCTAATTAACTAGAAAAAATTGTATATGTAATGGCATACTACAGCACCTACCAGCTCTCCATACAAAAGGATAACAAAGTCACCCCTTCCATGAAACTGGAATGGGAAGGATTTACTCTTGTGACTTTATCATGAGTTCTCTATTTGCAAGTAGCAACAAAATCTTATTTGATGTCAACTGTGACCAATTGGCATTTCCCATGTACTGGGTACCTCCCTTGAGAAGCTGAAATATTCAATTACAGTAAGCAGAACAAGCTGGCATATAGGGCCATTATCACAACATTTATCAGGTTTTATGGTTTACTTTCCTCAGTCTGGCTATATATTGCACTGAAATAGACAATTGCATGTCAAACTTGCTCCAAGAGAATCTGTGACAAAGTGATTCAAAATCAAGGTGCTCACTCCTATCTTAGATTTGTAGCAAGGTGCTTCTTATTTGAATGGACATGGCATCATATGTTCTCATTTAGAATCAATTTGAGACACAACTGTGCAGTACAGTAAACATAAGTTTTAAAAACATATTTCATTATTCCACATGTAACCTTCATAAGACGATAAAACTTGTACATGGAATCCAGTTACCCATATTTTCTATTACACACTCTAAAATAGCAAAGAGCCACATACAAACATTATTATAATGAAGGAAATTAATTGTGGAACTGTACACATGTCACCATTAGTAGAGAGAACTGAAAGACAACTTAATGTTAACTGTACAAATTTTTATAATTCTGTATACATCTATGATCATGTAAAATATAAAGAAAAAATTTCATTCACAGATACAAAGGGTTATATATCTCAAATCTCTATCTGTATCATTTTCTACAAGAAAGTCAATAAAACTGACTATCATCGGTGATTGGGACTGGAGATGAGGAAGGAAAAAAGGGATGGATTACAGAGGCTGAAATGCTTCAGGAGCGATAGAATGACCTACAACAGGATTATGGACATAGTTTGTATAACTCCAGTAATTAAAAAAAAAAAAATCCCTGAGTTGTGTGCTTTCAATGGGGCATCTGATGATATGTTAATTATACCTCAGCAAAGCTGTCATAGTGATTATGAAAAATGGGAAATTGTATCAGAGCTTTCTACTCCTCTTTTAGGAATCCATATCATTTACATTTTGATTTCTGTAGTGTTTGGACAGCAGCAGGAGAAGGGCAGCAAAGCACGTCTGTGTCTTAGTCCTATCGCGGTCCTGTCTCAGTACTCTCGTAAGAACCAGGGCTGACAGCAAGGGCCAGGGGTCAGAGGAGATGAACTGAAGGGGAATTTTTATCCCTGTGGCAGCTATGGTTAGGAGTTATTATCTGTTTCTTATTTAGAGAGGAGAGACACTGATATCAGAAGCCACCGTGTGTCCTCTGTAGCTCGTTGTCTGTGGGAATACTTATACGAGGCTGCAAAATAGTTGTCACTAAGGAGTGTGTGCTTGTTCATTGTCAACAAATCATTTTGTCATTTTTACAAAGCCCTAAGGAAAATGACAAATGTTCACACAAACAAACAAAAACCTTCTAACCTCTATAATCAGGGTTGACTCTGTCTGAAGAGCATCATGATTTCAGTTCACAGCATGAGAAAATAAGGCCAGTGTCACACTTTCTGGAATTTTCTCTGAAGAGATTTATTCCTTCCCAGGTGCATTTCACTTAAAATCACAAGCTGTCTGCACTTTTCTCATTTATGTATTACCCTGAACCCTAAGTGTCTCACAGAGGCTGGCAATGTGGGGTGGAAATCTTTTGTTCCTGAACCTGTAACAGTACACAGCACATGAAAATTCCTCAAGACATGCTTGCATAATGAGCTGCTAAAGAATGTGAAGAAGTTTCTATCAGTAAGAATAGGTATTTCATGAAACTTGGATGTTCAGAATACTCTGTTTATGTGTAATCAGTGACATATATATTGTTCATGAAATAGAAAATTAAAATGAATTCTTAGTGTTTTAGTGGTATAGTTTCAAGAAATCTGTATTTGCATTCTTAGAGAGTTTGTGGGTTAGATGAAACAATTCAAACATAAAATTGATTTAAAAGATAATGAAACTAGCGAGGTACAGTGGACTATGTCTGTCATTTCAGTGCTTGGGAAGCCCAGGTAAGGGAGGACCAGTTTCAGGTAAATCTGAACTGCATGAGACCCTACCCTATAAAGAAAAATAACTACATAAGGAAGCTGAAAGTTATCCTGTAGACTAGTTTCTAAACAGTCTTATTAATAAGAAACACGGAGCCAAATGCAGGGGTACAAGCCGTAGAGATCAGAGCAGTAGCTGCCAACTAACCTTAGCTCACCACGTCACTGTAGCTTCACAAGAGAGAGTCTTCCTGTCTAACCTGAGCCTTTATTGCCTTGCTGTTCTGCCTTTTCATTGACTCTAAGCCCAGCCACATCACTTCCTCATCACTGCCTGTCTATACAGACCTCCAGGTCTCTATGGTTGGTACTGGGATTAAAGGTATGTGTCACCATGCTTGGCTGTGTCTTTGAACACACAGAGACTCTGCCTGCCATGTGATTGGATTAAGGGTGTGTGCTACCACCACCTGGCTTCTGTTTATGGCTATGACCTCTGATCTCCAGGCAAACTTTATTTATTAACATACAAATAAAATATCACATTTCAGCACAAATAAAATATCATCACATTATCCTAATTACAATAAGCAAGGGAAAAAAGTCAAAAAAGCAATTGAAACAATCTGCTACAATAAATTTCATAAAAAGATAGTGAATTTCTGGGGCAGCCTACAAAACTCCCATATTAAGTACATGCATGCATCTAAATTGAAGCAAGAATCATTTCCCAGTTCTGTAAAAGCTGCCTTATTCTACATACCACATGAATAGATTTAAAAGAATTTCTTTTACTTTGTTATTTTATTTCTAATCCAGATCTTATGCAGCACAGGCTGGCCTGGAACATTCTGTGTAATCAAGGATGACCTTGAACTCTTTTTGCTTGTTTTTAAGAAAGAAAGAAAGAAAGACTTTTCCTCTGTTCTTGACAGTATAGGGAGAGTGGGAATGGTAGAGGATCAAGAGATGGTTGCTAGGAGGGGCAGGGAGACTGGAAGGAAGGGGAGAAGTGATATAATTGTATTATAGTTAAAATTAATTAATAAAAAATGAACTGGCAAGGATGAAGCTCCTGAGTGTACAGGACCAGGATTTTTCCATGTCCTGTGACCTAAGTGTGGTGTCTTCAGATTAAGAGGTAACTATCAAGTTCCAAGTTTCCAGTGGAAAGCAAAGTGCAACTAAGATAGCTGGTATTGTTTTAGACGTCTAAAACCCTGCTAACCAACAACATGAAGGAGGTAGTCCACTCCTGATAGTGGACATCATTGTGTGTGATAACCCACGGCTCCTGTGAGGAACATTATTCCTCTCTTGTAGGACAACTACCACTAAATCTATCAACAGATGTGATTTTAGGAAGCTTATAACACTGTTATTTTCATATCATTTTTGAAAAAACTTCGGTTATGCCAACCACAACCCCTCAGACCTACTTCTACCCAAACTTCTCACCACTTCATGTCAACTTTGTTCTACTATCTCTCTCCATAAAGATATCTCTTCTCCCTCAAAATTCCTTTCTATTTCTTGGGCTCAATAGCTGCTCCAAAGTCTACATAAAATCTAAAGATTTAAAGGTAGCAGTCACATGAGAAAGAACATGCAACATTTATCTTTATGGAACTGTGATCTTTCTTTGAGTCTTGTTAAATCTCAAATTCAAGACAAACCACTGAGGTGCCTATTTAACATATCAAAGAAGACCTGGCCTTCAGGTTCTCCAAGCATCCCTCAGTCTATAATTGTTACAGGGTATGGCTGCTGTATCCTGCCTTCTACCCTGAAGTCTCCAGCCCAAGGGCTGGGCTGTCCTTCTGCCAGAGGCTCTTCCCTATATAATCCAGACATTTTGGTTACCCACCCTTTTGTAAGTTTGGCCTCTTGACTGCTGCATCTCCTTGTTCCCCTCTCTTCCTTCTCCTTCTCCCCACTCCCCACATGTCCCTGCTCAGCCTGGTCATGTCCACTTTGGACTGTCGAAGATGTCGATATCTCTGCTTCTACCCTTTAATCTACAATAAACTTTCTCCTCCACCATGTCTAGGAGCAGTCATGTCCTTTTCTTTTCTTTCATTTTTTTCAAGTATGATTTTTCCAATTCCATTCATTTACTTGTAAAATGGTTTGTGTTTTTCTTCATAGCTATCTATAATTCCATTTTAACAATAGGCTATATGCTTTGGGAGTCTTTTAGATAGCACTGGCCAACTGCTCAATAAATCATTTCTCCTGTCTCATATTAGGGGTTTTGTTAGGTTTTATCTGGTTCTTGGAGGAGGTGCCTTTAGCCCAGATGAGAAAGGTGCATTCAAACTTGTGGGTTTTTTGGTCATTCATATTATTTTCCTCACCTCCCTCCTCACGTATTTACCTCCCTCCCCTTTCCATAAGGGGCCTGCCTTCTACTATTCCACCTTAGGTCATTTGTATCTTGCTATTCTCCTTTATATCACCCTCCCATCTTCTTTATTTATCTCTCCCTCTGTAAGGAATCCCCTCTTTCCCATCTTCCTGTTCAGATACCCTGTTCTCAGCTTTTCCTTTCTTGATTTGTCCCCAATCTCCCTATCCTGGCAACTGACTTCTTTTGCTTTCCTGGTTTCTGAAGTTACTACAGGCCATGTACTCATATCAAAAGATTTGTAGCTAAGAGCCTCCAATTAAAAAGGACATGAGATGTTTGTCTTTCTGAGCCTGGGTGACTTCACTCAATGTAATCTTTTTAAATTCCATCCATTTATCTGAAAATGTCATGATTTTATTTTTCTTTACAGTTGTATAGCATTACATACTGTGTATGTATCATATTCACATTATCCATTCATAGGTTTTAGGATATCTTAACTGATTGATTTACTATAAGGATCTTTTTTTCTGGCTTATACCTTATATATGGCCATTTTCTTGTTTATCTGAGGGGAGAGGGAGAGGGAGAGGGAGAGAGAGAGAGAGAGAGAGAGAGAGAGAGAGAGAGAGAGAGAGAGAGAATGTCATTTCTTCTTCCAATGAGAACATAGTATGTACTTGGTCAGTGCCCAACCCTTAAGATTCATTCAGTATTTGCATCCTAGGGGCTCTACTCCACACACAGCCGCATCAGTCACTTTTGAGCTTGGAACGTCAATGAAGTAACTGGAGATTGAAAGCAAGGTGGAGATAGAAAAATTTATTTAAAACCCTCTCATAAGACAATACCTTAGCCGGGTATTTTGTTCACAAAAGTGAAAGCCATCTTATCACATTCTTTTTTATTACTAAACCAAGTTATAGATAACAAATGTATCCACAAGGATGATACAGCTATTATAAACAGGGTCAGGGTTCCTGTCTAGGTTTTTCTCACTTAATAGCTACATTTTTTTTTTTAACTGAGTCAACTTTTCTAGAAAGGTAAATGAGTTAAATGTTAGAGTGTTTTGCAGACGTTTTCTGACTTTTTTAAACCAAGATTATTTTAATCTCAGATTACGTCATTAATATTTCCATACATGCTCCACTAGCCTTTGAGGTGAGCTATGGTTAAAGAAAACTTTTCCTACATAAAGATGCAGATTCTCACCCTTATTTCTTACATATCTCTGTTGTTTGTAGTTTTATCTAGCATAATGAGAATCAGCTAAGTTTAGGAGTGAGACCAGAGCCTTAAAACCTCCTAGCTATAAACATGACAACTGGCTCCTTCAAAGCTTTGATTAAGTTCTCTCTGTAAAAGATTCATCTCAGAAAAGCTCCATGAGAGTCTCCAGTGCATCCTAAGATACATGGATTGTCCAGCACTCAGCCATGGCATGTATATCAAGCATGTTCTACAGCCCTCAGTTCCTGAGTTAACATCCCGCATACTCCCTATACTCAAGTACTTATCTTGGAATCCACTTTCAGAAACCCAGATGGGTCCATTGAATGATACTTTGTCATCTCCTCATCCCCAAACAAGAACTTCATCTGCATCAATTTAGAAAGCCTAATTTACCCTTGGAAAGAAATTTAGCAGTTTCTGTATGAAAAATGAACAACAAAATAGCGTTGCATTATATAGCATACTTGAAAAAAGTTTAAAAGCATGCATCATTTAAATAAGTGATAATATATACAGAAAAATAATTTTCTTCATCATTATTATATGAAATATTAATGTAAGAACTTTGTTACTTATGTTACCATATGCATGTCATTCCCAATTTTATCTATGATGATGGAATTTACAACCTTAATCATTACCTTCCATTTACATATATACAGGCTATCACTAGTGCCCTATATCAGTCATAAAAATTCTTCCATATACGTCAGAGCTATATGTGAAATAAAATGGATGCTATTATACTCATCTTACATAGGAGGACATAAAGCTCTATAGAAACTTCAAAATCAACTACTCTGCTCAGCTTCTCAACGAAACACAAATATTATGATTCATGATCTATAATTGTAATTTTCACATGGCTTTCCTGTCTTGTTTATAATAATTATAGCTTTTTAAAAAATTGATGGGGCTGTGAACTGAGAGCTTATTTCCTTGTTACTGTAACATTAATTTGCATGGCAGTTCCCAAGCTCTCTGAATGTTAATGCCAATGTAATTTCTCCAGTTTGAATCTCTTCACTTTCTTTAAGTCTACAGTCAACATTTATGTTAATAGCAATTAAAGTTTACTGATATTTTCAACTTTGTATTTGGTCAATCTTTGGTGTCCAATAGTAAAGGTGTCAGTACACACCGTCAAGACTCTGCCACCGACTCATCTGTCCTTCTTTCCATTGAGCCTGGCATACTCTTTACATCATTTCTTCTAGGTGGATCTCTAGCTTTTTGCATGACACACCTTCCAGTTTTCATCATTGCTCCTTCATGACATCCTTGATATTCCCTGCTTGTATATCACCAGGCACTTAATAGTATACCCATGTCTTAATAATGGTATTAAGAATCCTACTTTGTGCTGGTACCTGTTGGTGCTTATACTTAACTGCCTCCTGTTAAAGATAGTCATTGACTTCAAGTTAAAAATCAATCAAGTAGTGAAGGACCAAATGAAATTAGGTCCTCAGGAAATGTGTGTGTAGTCATAGTAATGTTAGAGTTCTGGATGTGAACAAGGGAAGTTCTATTTCAAATATGAGCCAAATGTGCTATCATGTACCCAGATCTGATAAATTAAGAAGAAGGGAGAATCTGGTTCCATTAGTTAAAATGAAGAGTCTAAATAAGGCATGGAAAACAAACATCACCAGGCCATATCCAGGTTCCATGGCAGAAAAAAAATTATCACGTTTATCACACTTATCCCAAAATGTGATCCACATGAAGTTATAAGATATTTTCATTTTGTTCTTTAAACTACTGTTGTCTTCATGAAATTTAACTACCGTATACCATATATTACTCTGATGTGTCATTTAAAAAGAAATCACATTATGTATCTATTACAGAAAATAAATTTTATTAAAAAGAAAACCTCTTATTTTCTGTTATTGACAAGTTATTCTAATATCATCAGTTTCCTTGACATTGAAACTCTGTGACTGACAAGCCATATCAAACCTCAGATTACTGTAAAATACTATAGTTCTAAACATGTTTTGTATTTAAATGGTTTTGATAAATAAACATATCTTTCATGGGAAGAATTATATTTATTTAAACATCCAAGTGTAAGGAATTTATATTAGAAAATATTTTATTCACCAGTTAACTACTTAGACTTATCTAAACTTATCTAACACACTTCTCTAAAAACGTAGACCTTAAGTTTATTTTCCCTAGTTCCCTTTTTTTAATTAATTAATTTATTTATTATGTATACAGTAAGCCTGTGTGTCAGAAGAGGGCACCAGATCTCAATATTGATGGATGTGAGCCACCGTGTAGTTGCTGGGAATTGAACTCAGGACCTCTGGAAGAGCAGCCAGTGCTCTTAACCTCTGAGCCATCGCTCCAGCCCCAATAGATTTCCTTTTTATTTATTTATTTATTTATTTATTTATTTATTTTGAGACAGGGTTTCTCTGTGTAGCTTCGCGCCTTTCCTGGAACTCACTCTGTAGCCCAGGCTGGCCTCGAAATCACAGAGATCCACCTGGCCCTGCCTTCCAAGTGCTGGGATTAAAGGCGTGCGCCACCACCGCCCGGTTTCCCCAGTTCTCTTAACAAGTTTCATAGGGAAAAGAGTTCAGACTTACACAGTCCCACACCTTTACCTGTTTTGTATGGTTTCAGGCTTCTCTGAGGAGTTCACTAAGGTGAACATTGCACATGGGTCAAGTGGACCTTGGTAAACAATAAAGAAAATCTAATGGCATGATCTCATGTTTTATGCGAGCCTGAAGAAGAATGACCTGCTGCTAGAGTTTTCTTGCCTGGCCCACGGTCAGGGCAAATCTCTCTCACCTGCCAGTCCCACAGCCTCAGACCCAATCAAGTAAACACAGAGACTTATATTGGTTACAAACTGTATGGCCGTGACAGGCTTCTTGCTATCTGTTCTTACAGCTTAAATTAATCCATTTCCTTTAATCTATACTTTGCCACATGGCTCGTGGCTTACCGGCATCTTCACAAGCTGTTTCTCATCGTGATGGCTGGCAGTGTCTCTCTGACTCAGCCTTCCACTTCCCAGCTTTATTCTCCTTCTTGTCCTGCCTACACTTCCTGCCGAGCCAATGGCCAATCAGTGTTTTATTTACCGACTAATTAGCAACACATTTGCCATACAGAACATCCCACAGCTTTACCTGTTTTGTATGGTTTCAGGCTTCTCTGAGGAGTTCACTAAGGTGAACATTGCACATGGGTCAAGGGGACCTTGGTAAACAATAAAGAAAATCTAATGGCATGATCTCATGTTTTATGCGAGCCTGAAGAAGAATGACCACTCCTCAAAGTAACACTAATAAGCATTTCTAATTATCTGCTAGCATTTCACATGGAGTGAAATTACCTTTAAAATAAAATAGATGTGACAGGAAATCGATGTGATAAGTTGTCTTCTGACTTCCACATACATAATATGCTACATAATGCCTCCACACAAGCGCACACACACAAGCAAATAAAATGAAAATGTGAGAAGAAAAAAAGGGAAAAATAGTAATTTCATCATTGTAGTCTTTTCAATTTATAAATTTTTAAAGCTGTAAACTTTCATTATCTTGCCTTTGTTATCATAGCTAATGCTTCATGGAGCATAGTGATTTCCTCTGAGGGTCTTTTATTAATTCAGACAATGTTATCTCTGTTTTCTTTTCTGTTATTCAGGTGCACATGTCATTCAAATTCGGAAGTGACTGAGATAGTCAGCTACTTAAATAACTAGAAGCACTGCTTAATTCTTATGGAAACTTCCAGAGAGAAAAATATTTACTCTTTTAATTCTTAAATCTCTAATACATTAAGATATCTTTATAGATGATTAGAATATCATAGTAAGCATTTCTGACCAAATAAAACTCACAGAATCTTTCTAGGTCTATCAGTCTACTTATGCAGTTTTGAAATTCTATTAATGAATGATATACAATGGCCAATTTTCAAGCTTCAACTTTTCAAACCATTATGGCTATTTTAAAATTAGATTGTGTGTGTCATAGGAAACTATCAAAATCCTTAAAAAATTGAAAAAATCCATCATGCCATCCTACCATCAAAGTACATTGTTGTATTTCCTTATATGCAAATATGAATAACTGAGATCATACATACATATAGTCATCTATTAATGCTTTGGAAAATATATAAATGTCTTATAATATCTGGCATCATAATATACCCTAATGCACTTCTGGCTTTATGTGTAATATTTTGATAATCATCTCTATTGCAAAAATTTGGCTTAATTTTCTAATATATCATCATTGAAAAATAGCAAGAGAATGTCCATCAAAATTATACTAGGCTCCAACCTCTTTTATTCACACTGCCAAATTATTTCATGATATTCCTTTGCAAAAACTCTAAACTCATGTATGAATACATGAATCCAATAGAATTCTGCCAAATATTTTATTATAGTATGCTCATCACAAATTGGTTTTGGCTTTGAATTTCTCCATCATTCTTTTATGTTATCATGGAATGACTCCAAGTATAAAGGATGTAATTTACTAGCATCAAAATGTGATAAAAATCTGTGTGCCACCATTTATCTATAAATAAATAATGGTACATTGATAATAATCTCATATTGGCTGTGAATACAGTGTTCAAGTATTAAAATACTATTCTGTCATCTACATTCAATTTAAAAGGTAGTTGAACTTCAAAGTAGTTTTGAATTAACTTAACCCCTCAACATATTCTTATTTACTAGAGACAGTATAGCAGCTTCCTAGAAGAAAAAGAAAAGACCTTGAAACTATAACATTGTAGCATTATTGTTTAATAACCACATTGAATAAGATTGGGGTCCTATGTCAGTTTGAATCAACAAAGCCAAAATAAAGCAAAAGACAATTGCTAGAGACAATGAACCAGAACATTCCAGCTAAATTTTACTGTCTCAGAAGTATCTTTTCAAATGAGGCACAAATAGGTGAGGGAATAGACAACATATCAGGACACCATTTCCATCTGTCAGTAGATTATCAAGTAGAGGCTTATGGAAAATAGAACAATAAATACAGCAGCAAGGTCAGCATCTCAAAGGTTATGGTACTGTATTTTCAAGAACCATTATGTAGATTCACATCCACATTTCCTTCCTGGGATAAAAATCAAAGCTTTTATGTATACTTTGCATAATGTATTAATATTAAATGTAGAAAAGGTGGCTTCTGCTCCTAGATAGTTTTGCTGCCTTCCTTCCCATGAACAAGCAGCCATCATCTTCCTTAAACTTTCGTCTTTTCACTCCTTCCTGCCTTGGAGTTCTGTTTATAGAATAGGATGGATTCTTAGGTTGAGATACTCTCTCAAACACGTGTGTGTGTGTGTGTGTGTGTGTGTGTGTGTGTGTGTGCGCGTGTGTCTTTTAGAAAATGACAAAATCTAATTTTACAGCCCTAGCTGGCTAATATAGAACTCACTGTGTAGACCAGGCTAGCTTTGAAGAAGTGACAGTGTTTCTGCTTAAGTTTCTAATGGGTGAGGCTATGCACATGGGCCACCACACCAGCAAGAAGCCAAAGAGATAGACAGCCATCAGCTGTGATCAGCTGATGAGTTACAGAATTGTAATGAATAGTTCGTGTCACTATAAATGTTTTTGTAGGTCTATAGTTAGAAATTTTGTTTACTACCGCCTCCAAATTCCTAACCAAGTGAAATAATATATATTAATTTTAATCTATAGATTTATCATATCAATAACATTAAGATCGTAATTTTAAGTATAGTATATCATATAAAAAATCACCACTCAAAGATTTCAACCTTCTCTTCTGGGGAAGAGCTTAGTGCATTTTTGTTCTAAATACATTAGAAAATAATACTGTGAAAAAAAACCTGACCTATAACCACATTGTTTTCTTTTGGGAGTATAGTGTAATAAGATATATGTGGTTAATGAGCTGGCAAAGGATGAATTTGTAATAGTAACTGTGCTCTGTCTATTTGACCCAGATATTTAGCAAACATTTATCTGTGAGTGCCTATGACAGTGCTTGTGGATGAGTTTGATCACTGATATAAGTTTGTCTTGTTCTAGTCAATTTGGCCTTGCTCTAACATAACACCAGAAAGTAATTCATAAGAAAATGATTTCTTGCAATCCAGCAGTTTGAAAAGCCCAATATTAAGGTACCAGCCGGCATCTGGCAAGGTCCTTCTAGTGTATCACTCCACAAAACAAAGTCAAAGAGCCAGAAGAAACAAGAGCATCTCTAGACAGGAAGGGAATCAATTCCCTTTCTTAAAAAGCCTACTTGTGCACCTCATTGATTTCCATGAGAACAACATCAGTTTTTGTTTTGTTTTGTTTTTTTAATAAAAGAGAGACCCTCCCCCATCCCGTATCCCCACACAGGATTTAATCATCTATCAGACCTTATCTGCTAAAAATGTTGAATCAGTGATTCACATTTTCATCGCACAAATTTTAGAGAACAAACTCAGTCTCATATTTGACCTCATCAAGTTAGTTGAACACCTAAGAGGACAAAGCAGATAAGCATGGGGAATAGCTCTGATCCATCTACCATGGCATAGGCATTACTAATCCTGGCCTGGGGACTCAGACTGAAACCTTCTCTTCTCTTGAGACTATTTTCTCTGTTGGGTCTTGCTAATGACAGGTCAGATTTCTCAGCTCCATAATCATTTGAGATGATCTGTAATAACTTTATACACACATACATATACACACCCACACATACACACACATATACATAATTAAATATATACATATATGTATTGTGTATGTACATACATATATTCTGTTTCTTCCTAGAATTACTAATAACACGCCCATTTTAGAAGATAAACAAATGCATGACCAATGAAATGACCATAGGCTATTGTCTGAACTGTGCATTCGTCCTTCAGATGACACTGTTGATGTAATACCTCCATACTGACATTTGACTAAGTTCTGGGGATACCTTCTTCTCTTGCCTGGATATTTGCAGAACTTGTCTAATTTCATTCACGCTCTTGTTCACTCTCCAATGCCACAGATTATTCTCTATACAATAGCTAGAATGATCACATTAAAAGGTTCGTCAAATTTTATTATTCCTTAGTTAAAGATCTACAAATATTTTCCCCATTTAAAAATAAAATCTAGGTTTCACAGACACAGGCTTAAGCCTATATGATGTATCTAAGCAGCTATATGGCATTCCTTTTCTTCCTTTCTTCCCTTTACTTGCCATTCTTATCATCCATCTGCCCTGTGGTCCCTTAAACTCACTGAGCATTCTTTCATCAAGGACTTTTACTTTTTTTATTTACTCCATGTTCATGTTCTGACATGCAACATCAATAAGAGCAAATCCTTATTTCAGTGTTCTGTCTTCAGTTCCAACAACAATCCAGCATATTGAAGATGTTCCACAATACTTGTTCTGCAGATAAGTACAAGCGAGATCTGTTATGTTTACAGCACTCAATGCAATTGTTAAGTTCACCAGCCACTGAGATTAAAGTCATATTTTTTCCTTTTTCTTCCATATCTACTATAGTATACAGTAGTACCATATCCTGAAAAATCTAGTAGATATAAAATTGTATTTAAAATATAGTATGTTTTTGGAGAATCATAAGACTGAAACACTTACCAAGGTATAAAATTCTCATTCAATACTGACTGTAGGCTCAGGTTTTTCCATTTCTTTCTATTTCACATGACACAGAAGAAGGAGAGTGTCTAAATAACACTGTATTTATTATCATTGTTATTACAAGAAGGTGCAAATCCTCCTGCCCAATCCCACTCTCATTCTGTAGAAGGCATTGGGCCATTGTCTCTTCCAATTAGTGGTTTTGTGCACAGTTTTCTGGACTGCTCACTTGAGCCTTAGCACCTGGGGAATCTAGAAAAGCCTTGTATCCCATGATGAATGCAGCTATATCTTGCTGCTCTTTCCAAACTGTTGCTTCTCTCTTTCTTTGGTAGTGACTGCCTGTTGTATAACACAACTTTTCCCGGGGAGACACAACTTCTCACTCCAAATAGGGAGCCCACAATAAACCAAAGTGTAGATAACACCAAAGTCCAACTTGGTGAACCCTGAGCTTTATTGTAGTTACTTACTGGAATTTGATTGAGGGCTACGTACAGGAGCAGAAGTGACTCAAAGACAACAGCACCAAGAAAGCCCACCCCAGCATGGGAGACAGTTCACAAGATCTGGGAACCCGGAGTTCACTATACAGCCTGCAGACAGCTCAGTAAGTTGGAGAGTGTCCCTTCCAGGTACCTGAGTTTCCAGGCAGCTCACCTGGTTCTGCTTCTTGTAGGGAAGCTGGGCTGATCTCACAGTCTTCTTGGCAGCTCAGCTTTATTTCATCTAGGAGAGACTCCCAGCTTTTATTGCTTATTCTGGTAGCAGTGGCAGGGGTTTAGGGGTAGGCATGGGATGGAGTGAATCTAGTTAGTTTCAGGGACATCCTTAAGCTATTTTGAGACTTTTACCCTTCCTGCTTAAGGAGCTTCCTGCAGGATGGAATGTTTCAATGTCAGAGAAAACTTACCCAACACCACTTCCAATTGAGCATACTCTTCACCCTGCTCCACTGTGTCTCCTCTTGATCCTGACTATCTGTTACCAGCTGCACCATTCCTCATCTAAATTATTGTGAAAGGCCTACTGGTCCCCAGGCTGCCTTGGCCCCTGATTACTCCTGTATACTACTTGCTAAAAATAAATTCAAAGTGAAAACTTCTGTAAAAACTCCAAAGTGCTGTTTTGATTGTGTTCAACTCCTTTGTGCCCTCCCCATGTGTCTTTAGAATAAAATTCAAACACCAAGCTTACTCATCATCTGTTATCTGCCAAAGTCTGCACATTCCACTTGTCTGATTCATGAACTTCTATGTCCAGACAGGCTTTCCTAGGAGTATTCTTGATAGCTCCACACTCAACTTGGTGTAGAATATCATACCATATAGCCAGCCTGTGAAGGATAATCTCTCCTTTAGTATTCGGAATTGAACTGAGATCTGGGGGTGTAGCTCAGTTGGCAAAGTACTTGCCTAGTAGGCATAAAGAGTTGAGTTTGTCCCCACCACTGCATAACCTGGATGTGGTGGGGTAAACCAGTACTCCAGAGGTGAAAGGAAAGGGAGCAGGAATTCCAGTCATCTTCAAATACATGGTAAATTTGAGGCTAATCCAGGCACATAAAACCCTGTCAAAACAAATGAAAAGTTAAAAAACTCACATATACCAAGTAAGTGATTCTTTTTCTGTTTACTTCTGTATCTTTCTCCATTCTGACTCCAGTAGCAGTTCTGGACATTTTAGCAGATAATTAGTAAAGTTATGTTGTAGTTACATGAACTGACTGTATTTCACTTAGTGTTAATTTACAATCTTTGGAGGCTCATAGGCATGTGTCTTCTCATTGCCCATCTGCATGTCAGGTTCTGATGTTTATCCTGGAGCGGCTGTCTCCTCTGCCACTTTAGAGTTATATTAACTCACTTAGCAAAGCCCCTAGCCTCCCAAAAATATATCAAAAATATCAGGGAGAAAATTAACATTTTCCAGGTAAAAGCATATACTTTTATAATCTAGTGTACTATTTATGAACAGCATTTTAGTTGATGCTTAAGAGAAAAACAATTAGTGATTATGGTCTGTGAGTTATTTTAGAATTTTAGATAACATTTTTAGAGAAGAAATTCAGCTTAATTTAATTTCATGTAACAAACTTTTAACTGATAATTGAATCTTCATTTTTATTTCTAATTTCCCTCTACAAAGGAAGCCTTTTGCTTTCTTAGAGTTTGCAGTGGTTCTACCCAGCATCGCCTCAGCTAATCATAAACATGGACTTGTTTCCTGCTCAGTGGAGATATCCCTGGTATCCATGACTCTCCAATATTGCTTTCTTCTTGCTACTGTGAACAGAACTGGAGCTGATGCTTGTCTCTTTGTTTCTCTCTCACCTATGAGGAGATTCTCTTAAACATGTGCTCTTTTCATCTCTGGCATGTATTCATCCTCAAAAGTGTCTTCCTGGGTGCCCCTTCTAACTAAGATTCATGAGTTCCCTCCATCCTGCAACCTCTTGTCCTGCAGGAAAAGAAACTTTTGCTGTCTTGGAAGAGCTAAGTACAATGTTTGGTAGCATATGTTATCCATGAAAGCACAGTGAAGGAAGACTAATAAACTATAAGCATTCAAAGGTTGTCATTTAAAATGCAATTTAATGTAAACAAAATTAATGTTGATGTAATGTAAATAGACAGGGCTTCAGTTAGAAAGGCCTGACATGAGGAAGCCAGGTAGAGTAGAAAAAAAAAACAGAGCATTTAATACATAGTGATGAAAGACAATAGGAAATGGGCATTAATTTGTATTTTTAGCCATGTTATTGAATTTTCTGGGCAAAATAAAACGTTTTAAATAGTATTTAATGCGTATAATGGACTATGAGTGTTTGATCTCAAACTTCAGCTCTTTGTCTTCCTAAACTTGGAAAGTGACTTATTCACAGATGAACAAACATGGTTATCTCTAAAACAGGGAAAACTATAGTGAGTTAAAAGATACAATGGAAATGTAACTTTACAAGGTAGATAAGAACAGTTAATTGTTATTCATTTTATCCCTATCTTTGAATCACATTTATATCTAAAGTATATTGATAAATAGGAGTATGTTGCTCTCTGAATTATAATAAATTCAGGCATTTTGGAAACATCTCATGAATTGCACTGTTCTTTAAAGAATCTGAAAAGCTGCAGAAGCTCAAAGTCTATTGTTTATAGATCTCATTTTCCTGAGCACTCTTAATCTGTCCTACATAAAAATCTCATATATGATATTCTCCTAATTACATACATAGTTAAGGGGGGGGGGAAGTAAGCCACTTTTCCTTAGTGTCATTTAATGAAATTAAACCAATCAATCAATAAAGCTCATCTTCTATTGTATATTACCTTGCAAGCCAGCAGATTGCCACATGAAGTGAGTCCTGGGACAATGATGAGTACATGGTCCCTTCAGGTTACATCATCCCACTTCTTAAGCAGTTTAATCCATAAAGCCTAGAACATGGTGGAATGCTTTTATTAACCATAGTTTTGGTCAGGGAAAGAGAGAATAAAAGATTTTCCTCTGTGGGTATGACTTGAGCGGTTTTGAATTGCCAGCTTATGAACACTGATATCGCAATAGCTCATAAGCTCATCTTATTTGGTCCCTTGTTTAGGTTGCAACTCTGAGCTATTTAGTTGCTATGGTGACAGTAACAGTAAGGGCTGATTGGAAGGAAATAGCATCTTATTTGGGATTTTTTTGTTGTTGTTAAAATAGTAGAATACATTTAATGTTGCCATATTAGACAAGATGCTGGGTTACATATGTTTAGATCAGCATGCCTTACTTTCTCAGTACAGATTGTTTCAGTATGCTACTTTAGACTGAATTCTCTAAGACTTGACTTGGGATTTAACAATCTTAAAATAACTTAATCTCCATCTAATGGGATTTTTTTCTGAAAGCAATTACTAAGTATATGAATTATTGTAAAAGAAGAAATAAACTAAATTGAGTACCTAAAAGCCAACTTTTAGAAGTTTGAACAAGTACAAAATAACTTTTCCATTGATAACATAATTTAACGACAATCTAATTTAAAATCAGGAAACTATAAGAATTCCAGAAATAAGTAAATTATGAGAACTTATTTCCTTTTAATTCTCTGATCCCATCTGGAACAAGGTGTGAGTGGAGAATGGCGTAATTGTCCAGAGGCACACGTCTTTGGAGTCAAAGGAAATATGATATTTTGTGCATAATTTGGCCTACAGAATTTTTGACATTTTTATATCTTTCACAATCAAGGCACTGTCAAAAAACCAGGTACTTAAACTCCTACAAACTTATGGGTATATTTAGATAATGGAATACAAACATGGTAATATGTCAATATGCACAGCTGGAAAGCAGATGTTCAATCGAATGATCTCAGTACTTGAGAAAACATTTAAACCTATTGTTCAGATGAGAAATTCCCCATAATGTATTGTCCTCATATTGGGCTTTTCCTTCTAAAATAACTCTATAATTATTATTTCTATTATTGTTGTTATTTTTGAAACCAATTAAGAAACAAGGAAAGTTTATACTACCTAGGCACTAAGAAGTGCCCAAGGCATCTGTCAATCAAATTAAACTATGAGTTATGATTTGCTTACTATACTAGGAAATGAAGAGATAAATGTGTAGAACTTCTAATATATGAGACATAGTGTTGGATACACCAACTCTTAAACCAGATTTTCATTCATCTACTAGAGATCCAAGACAGTTTTAACAGGGTCAACATTATCAGAGAGATATTAAACCTTTGTTTCAGAACTAGTAACTTTGCATTTAAAAATTTCCAAAGTCTGTGCACAGGGGGATCTGGCAGGTTTCCACAAAAGCCCATTTTTATGATGACTGGACAATCATTCTAAACTTCCACAGTATCATTGACTCAGCCCAATTATTTGGATGAACCACAGTTAGCATGTTCTATTTCTAACTCAGTGAGTCTGAAAAGGTATACCTCATAAAGAGTTTATCATCCTTAATAAAGACAAAGACTGTATGCGTTGGCACTATTTGATGTCACATATTTACTTTAGGAAAACATTACATGACTTCTTAGCCTGTGATTTACTAACAGGATTTCCTTAAGGATCATGTCGAGGACAAAACTGCCTTGTAGTGCTACAACTATTTAATGACATGCCCAGAGGAGCTGGCAAAGAAAATTCCAATTCTAAAAGTACCTCTTAAGCATGAGTACTGCATCCCTAGCCAGAAGAAAAAGATCCCTTTTCTCATAGTCTCTTATTAAAAACAAAAATTAAATGCCTGTGAATTGGTGCTCTATGAGTCTAGCTATGTCATATCCCTGAACACATAATTAGATAATTACATTTTAGACAAAAGAGTTGCATAGTAATTCACAACATAAATTTCAGCTAGGGAATAGAAATTGATACATGAAATATATATCAATACAAATATAAATACATTCATGTGTGCTCTGTGCAAACTTAAGCTATTAAGGGTCATTAAAAACACAGGAGCAAAGTGTTCCTGGGGATTATACTCTAAGAGCCATGTTTATAATCAGAAGGCAGCTAATCCCTACTCACCTATTGGAATGCTTAGCCTGCCCAGTATAATATTAACTATTACTTTCTATTTGTGAAGTTACATGAACATGCAAATATTGGCAAAAACGCCATTCCCCCAAAGATCTTGGCATGCTCTCAGACTTAATAGACTTACAAATGGGAAAAAAAATAAGAAGAAGAAAGTACAGTGTGGATTAGGGAACTTTTAAAGATATTAACTCCAGGTTAAATTTATTAACTCATTTATAGTAGTCACCCCTCATGCTCTTGACCTTCTGTTTAATAACTCCATGCTCTTCTCAGAGTCTCCCCTTTTCCCTTAAAGCTATAGTAGTAGTTTCTAAGAATCACTTAATCATTTTTCATATGCCGAACCTGGAAATTCTGCTATAAATGTAGGCATTCCTGAGTGTTTCTCTTTTGCTCTTTTATTTTGTGTGTGTGTGTGTGTGTGTGTGTGTGTGTGTGTGTGTGTATGCATGAGTGTACATTCTATAATAGCCACAATAGGTTACACAAAGGAATATCTATATGTGTGTAGATGTATATCCTTACTTGTTTAATAATATGAATATTTCAGTCTTTGTCTTGGAAAGACATTTCAAATGATTTCCCAGTAGATTAGACTCTATCTCTTTGTGATCTGATTCAAGATAAGAGAAATATTTTTAAAATATAAAATACATTTCTTATAAGAACCAATGAAAATATAAGTTTAGACAGGATTTTCTCTGCAAAATAGCATGATCTGTTTGTGGGGATTCTAGCAGTGGGATCAGGACCTGACCCTGGCACTTGAGCTGTCTTTTGGGAACTCATTCCCCATGCTCGGTTGCCTCAGCCAACCTTGATGCAGGGGAGGAGTTTGGTCCTGCCTCAATTTGATGTGTTGTGGTTTGTTGACTCCAATGGGAGGCCTGCCCCATTCTGAATAGACATGGAAAAGTGATGGATGAGGGAGGGGGTAAGATGAAGAAGATGGGGGGAGGGATTGGGAGGAGAGGATGGAGGAGAAACTATAGTTGGCATGTAAAATAAATGAAAAAAATTTTAATTAAAAAATAGCAAAGATGGCTTCCCACCAGAGGCAGTTGCACCACGATGCTCACTTCATGCCAGCATCAGTGGCAGCTGTCAAGGAGGTATTATGTCATCATTGGCACTGGTGCTGAAACAACAAGGATAAGGAGAGAGGTCTGATCAGGTTGTGCAGTTTTAAACAATGGTTGGTACACTGCATGGCAAGGAAATCAGGCTGCAGTGATCAAGGCAGAGTTATGTTGAAACATCCCCAAGATGAGATTCCCCATATCTACCCTAGAGATAATATTCTGAGAAGGAATTTTCACAGTCATTGTCTAGATGAACTGCTTGGGAAGGTAACAGTTATGATGATGATGATCTTGGCGTAATCTCACCACTGGGCACAGCCAAGAAGAGAACATCGAGTTAAAAGACAACCAGAGACAGACAGATTTTTCCATGCCTCTCCTTAGTCTCCACTGCAGGAAGCCCAGCATGTAGAAACAACAAGCCCCAAATTTCAGAAACAAGATTGAAGCTGGCCTCTGGTAGGGTCAGACCAGGGACTCTGTAGAAAGTAGTGTTCCCATATAGGAATCCCTCAGAAAGAACACTAACTCCACTTGTTAAAATATAGATACTAACAACCCTTCTCCCACACCACAGCCACGGCTACAAAAGGCAATCAATATAAAAGAATATTCTGTCTTGGCCCTAATATGAGAAAGCTATTTTCAAATAATAGTTGCCAAGAGAGAGAAAATCAGATTTTTCTAATGGAGTAACACCTGGTATATCAACCCATTCCACAGCAGGCCTCATGCTCAGGAGTAGTCAGCCAACAAAAATAGACTCCATGCTTTGTTTTGATATGTGGTTTTTGTTCATTTTTGTGTGTCAATGGAGAAAGAGAGGTATTATATATGCATTTTGTTTTGTTTAGGCAGGTTTTCTTGTCTAGCCTTGGTGGGTTTTTTTTGTTTTTGTTTTTGTTTTTGTTTTTGTTTTTGTTTTTAAGAGAGAGAGAAGATGAAATTGGGTTGATAAGAAAACAGGAAATATGTGGAAGGGGAGAGAATATCACCAAAATACATTCTTTAAAAATGAAAATGGTACCAATTTTAAAAGTAGCATTTTTATATAAACACAAATGAAGACAATCCATGACAACCAGCCAGTACTACAGAAAACAATTAAATATATATCATACACAAAAGAAGAACAAGACTGTATGGGAAAGATATTTTATGAGAGCCCTTGATGAATAAATAAGAACTGAGAAAGAATCCATTGTGTCCAACACAGCAGTTCAGCAAAACTCATACACTAATTCTGGAGGAACAAAAGAGCTGTCCATAATGGATCCAACAAGAAAAGCTACCAGAAAACCACAGGAAATAGCAAACCTCTCTCAATAAAAATGTAATCCCCATATGGCTTTAAACCCCCACTTAAAAGATGTTGACTGGTTATCCTTTGTTTTACATCTAGTATCTACTTAATGAGTGAGTACATACCATGTTTGTCCTTCTGAATCTAGGTTACCTCACTCAGGATGATACTTTCTAGTTCCATCTATTTGTCTGCAAATTTCATGATGTCATTGTTTTTTACTGCTGAGTAGTACTCCATTGTGTATATGTGCCACATTTTCTTTATCCATTCTCTGGTTGAGGGGCATTCAGTAATTGATAGAAGCAGATATAGGGATCCACAGCCAAGCACCAGGCTGAGCTTCAGGAGTCCAGTGGAAGAGAGAGAAGAGGGATTCTATGAGCAAGGGGCATCAAGAACATGATGAGGAAACGTACAAAGACAATCAAACCAAACTAGTTGGAACTCGTGTACTGTGGACCAATAGCTCCATGGGACTGGACTAGGCCCTCTTCATAGGCCAGACAGTTGTGTAGCTTGACGCACTTAAGGGGCCCCTTGCAGTGAGGTCAGGATCTGTGCCTGGTGCATGAGTGGGCTTTTTGGAGCCCAGTGCCAATGGTGGGACACCTTGCATAGCCTTGAAGCAGGGGGAGGGGCTTGGACATGCCTCATCTGAATATATGAGGCTGTACTATGTCCTATGGGAGGCCTTGCCTTGAAGGAATTGAGAATGCTGGGAATGTTGGGGGGTTGGAGAGGAGGGAGGAGAGGGGAATCTGTGGTTGGTATGTAAAATGAATAGAAAGTTTCTTTAGAAAAAAAAAGATGTTGACAGGCTAATGGATTTAAAAACAACATCTGATTATCTTCTATTCCTAAGAAACAAATCTCAGTTGAAGAGTGACCCACAAACTGAGAGTCTGAGAATAAGATTCCCAAACAAGCCACGATAGCTGTTCTGATGTATGATGAAAGAAAAGTCAAATGAAGCCTAATTAGAAGAGTAAAAGAGCTCTGCATATAAGGAAAGGGGAGAATACACCAAAAATACATAACATTATTAAATATTTATGTAGTAAATGTTGGGGCTCCCAATTTGATAAAAGAAATGGCAAAAGGCAACGAAAAGTCCCATAGATTCTGAAATCCTGATATGATAATAATGAGAAAGTTCAATACCTTTACTCTTATCTTTATATAGGTGTTCCAAACTTAAAAAAATAAAATTGAAATGTCATAGCAAAAGTATACTTCTCCAAATGTAAAAGATATCTCCAAATGTTTCATCAAGCAGATATAGAATACAAATTCTTCTCAGTTGCCTATAGAATTGTCTCTAAAATTGATGACTTCTGTAGGAATCAAAGCAAACCATAATAAATGCAAAACCATCAAAATAAGTTATTACACATTTTGAGATTCTAGTGGAAAAACATCAAATTAATTAACACCATTTTTTTTCCCAGAGTACAAGTGATCCTTACAGTTAAGCTATGGTCTGCCAGGCTTCTCTGGGTGC
This sequence comes from Peromyscus eremicus, assembly GCF_949786415.1. Classification (NCBI taxonomy): domain Eukaryota; kingdom Metazoa; phylum Chordata; class Mammalia; order Rodentia; family Cricetidae; genus Peromyscus; species Peromyscus eremicus. Next base: position 52,351,325 of record NC_081417.1, read on the forward strand.
ATTTTGTTGCTTATGTTCACATTCTAAATCTTGGTTTTGAAAAATAGAGTAGTTATTCCATCATATTCATTGTAGTCAGGAGTATTTCAAAATGTTAAACTATAGTACTTTGAATCTGTATGTATGGGTGTCAATTCAGTATATATGAACTGTGAGGACAATTTCTATGATATCAACTCTATGGGTATTATTAAACTGTAAATAGCTTTATTTTACAAACAAAATTTAATGAAACATTAGTTTCAGAAATTGATGGATCAGAGAGACAGTTGATTAGCTTGAACTATTTAGGAGGCTCCCAGGCAGTGGGACTGGGACCTGTCCTTAGTGCATGAGCTGGCTTTTTGGAACCTAGGGCCTATGCTGGGATACTTTGCTCAGCCTAGGTGAAGGGAGGAGGGGACTGGACCTGCCTCAACTGAATCTACCAGGCTGAGCTGAATCTCCAGGGAGCCCTTGCCTTGGAGTAGGTGGGAATGGGGGGTGGACTGGGGGAGGGCGGGGGTGGGGTGGAGTGAGAGGAGGGAGGACAGGGGAATCTGTGGCTGACATGTAAAATTAAATTAATCATAAAATTTAAAAAAAAAGATTTTCTTTCAGGACTACTGAAAAAAATTGATGTTCAAAAATAATAAATTATATTTTCATAGCTCACACTTGAAAACAAAAAGCAACTTTTATTTCTTACATTTACAGAATACCTGAGAGAAGCATACTTAAAATAAATGCATTTGTGTATGGCATGTCATAAAAGGACCATAGTTAGCTACTTTACAAACCTGATACAACTAAATTAAGTTTAAAAATGAAAGATATTTGAATTACTATGATGTTTTATGCAGACGAAGGGTCAAATATGCACATTTCAAACAGAATTGTTTACCATTTCCTTCTTTTTCTTCCTTCTTCTCCTTCTCCTTCTTCTTCTTCTTCTTCTTCTTCTTCTTCTTCTTCTTCTTCTTCTTCTTCTTTTTCTTCTTCTTCTTCCTCTTCTTCTCCTTTTTTGAGACACAGTATCTGTAGTATCTAGCTCTGGATGTCCTGGAACTTACTATGTGTAAAAGGCTAGCCTTAAGGTCAAAGAGATCCATGTGTGCTGGAGTTAAAGGTGCTTGTGGCCATGCCTGCTCTTAGTAATCTTTTAGATAATTAATACAAATGGAATGCAAGTTTTGTAAATTATTAAAGCGAGATGATTTTATTGAAATAAAGGCAAACTATGTGTTATTCAATAATACATATATCTATTTAAGAGATAATCTATATCTCAATGATATTCATGTTCATATTATGAACATTGATAATCAAGTTCAATTGTCTTTGGATTTGCTAGCATTCTTACAAGATATAATATTGATTCCCTTTTTTATATTGTCATTTATTGAAAGACCCCGCTTATAGCAGGCTTTTACTTAGCCTAAGAAACGCCATTCTGCAAGGCAAGTACCAGAAAAACAGGAGTTCATAACTGTGGTCGGCCACCCAGCCTTGGGAGAGAAACTGTTGAGTCAAAATAAGATATCTGTGGTTGGCCACCTGGCCTTGGGGAATAAACAGTTGGGCTGGGAAAACACCCACAAGGCCAAGTCAGCCACACACATCAAATTTTTGAGAATTAAAAATATGTCCCCAAGTTCACCCTGGCCTTATTTGAATCAACCAATGGGAACCCTGTAACTATGCTTCTCGCTTCTGTAACCGCGCCTCTGCCCCTGGGATCCTATAAAAAGTCCCCCTTACCCTAGGAAGGCGCGCAAGTCCTCCGAGAGACTTTGTCGCCCCAGGTACCTGTGTATCTGAATAAACCCTCTTGCTGTTTGCATCTGATCCGTGGTTTCAGTGTGTTCCTTGGACTTGGGGTCTCTCCTGAGGGAAGATCTCCTCCGAGGGTCTTTCATTATGAAGGTGTACTTGTCAAAATGAAAGGATACAACACATTTTGAATAATAACTTTGAACCTCCACACCTCTCTTCTTCCCCCCATTCCCTCCTTCTCCCTCTACATTCAGATGGAGTAAGGTCTCCTGTAGGAATCAACAAAGCATGGCATATCAAGGTGCAGCAGGATCAAGCTCTTCTCCCCTGCATCAAGGGGAACAAGGCATCCCCTCATAGAGAATAGATTGAAGATATTCTTACATTAACAATCAGATGTCCATGAATCTCAAAAATCTAGAAACACAAGTATTCTGATTTGCTTTTGATACTGTAAAGAACGCCATGACCAAAGTAACTCAGAGTAGCAAAGCATTTATTTGGCTTACAGTTCCAAATCACAGGACTTGATCTTGATCAGACCCTAATCCAACCCATTGCTTCTTGATTTGCCATTTACTTTTTATTATATTTGTTATAATTTAAAACAGTCTTTAAATAAAATATATTTGAACATATCTTCCTCTCTCCTAAGTTCTTTCAGGTTATTTTCCCTCCCTTCTTTAAGCTCTTTAAAAAAAATACAACAACAAAACTCCCTCAAATTAAGAAAACATCACCCAAAAAGAAATTGTAAAAATCACCTAAAAAGACATTTTTAAAAAGCTTATAAAATGGCTGGGTGGTGGTGGCGCACGCCTTTAGTCCCAGCACTTGGGAGGCAGAGGCAGGCGGATCTCTGTGAGTTTAAGGCCAGCCTGGTCTCCAAAGCGAGTTCCAGGAAAGGCACAAAACTACACAGAGAAACCCTGTCTCGAAAAACCAAAAAAAAAAAAAAAAAAGCTTATAAAATAATAAAAGCATAAACAAAACACATGGAGTTCATTATATATTGGTCAACTACTACTGAATGTAAGTGTTGCTCTAAAGTGGGTGATATACCTAGTGTCACTCCATTGGAGAAAACTGATTTTCTCTCTCCCAGCACGCATAAATAACAGTTCAGTTGTTAACTTTTTACCCCAATGGCTAGGTTTTTATTCATTCATTCACTCATTTACTCATTCTTTTTAAAAATAGCAAAATAAAATATAATAAGATAAAACAAAAACTATCATATCTGAGTTGGACAGCTCAAACCAACAGAAGAAAAAAAGCCCAAGAGAAGGAACAAGAATCAGAGACCCTCTCATTCACCTACTCAGGAATCCCATAACAACATTAAACAGGAAGTATAATACATAAATGTATATATAATACATATGCAGAGGACCTATTGCAGACTCATGCAGACCCTGTGCATGCTGCCTCAGTCTTTATGAGCTCATATATGTAGTGGGTAGCTATTCCAGTTTTGATCTGGAAGTACTACCCTCATTGAGGCTTCCAGTAACTGTCACGCCTATGAGGCAGGGCCGAGACAGGAGCCCTTAAGACCTGAGATCTGGATGTGCTGGCTCTCTTGGTTCCTGGATCCTGGGACCCTGGAGGTAGACCAAGCAGAGTTCTCCAGAGAACACCGCTGGACTGTACTTCACCTCTCCCAGACCCTGGAACCTATCCCTTTACTTGTAAGTTACCCCACAAAATAAACCTCCCTTTTAACTACGTGGAGTTACCTTAATACTCCCACCAATACGTATGAGCTTTGCTCATGTTGATTTATAGGGCTTTGTTTTCTTGGTGTCCTCTAGCCACTCTGACTCTAATGCTCTTTCCACTTCCTCATCCAAGTGTTTGCCTGAGCTCTGAGGAAATGAATTTGATGGTGATATTCATCTAGGGCAGAATATTCCAAGATTCTCTCAATCCCTGTTTAATGTCTTGTTGTGGGTCTCTGTATTTGTTCTCATCTGAAGCTTCTCTGATAATGGCTGAACAAGGAAGGCACTGATCTATGAGTATGGCAGAATGCTGTTAGGAGTCAATTTATCACTACATTTTTTAAATATTTGTTTATTTATTTTTATTGTCTGTGCATTGATGTTTTATCTTCATGTATGTCTGAGTGAGGGTGCCAGGTGCCCTGGAACTGGAGTTACAGACAGCTCATGTGGATGATGGGAATTGAACCTGGGTCCTCTGGAAGAATATTCAGTGCTCTTAACTGCTGAGCCATTTCTCCAGACCCACATTTTTTTTTCTTTTTTTAGGCCAGTTTCTTAGTTAGGGTTTTCATTGCTATGATGAAACACAATGACCAAGAAGGAAGTTGAAGAAGAAAGGGTTTATTTGGCTTAGACTTCCATTTTCATATCACTGTTCATAATTGAAGGAAGTCAAGAAAGGAACACAAACAGGGCAGAACCTGGAGAGAAAACTGATGCAGAGGTCATGGAGGGGAGCTTCTTACTGGTATGTTCTCATGGCTTGCTGAACCTGCTTTGTGCTAGACCCAGGACCACTAGACCAGGGATGGCACTTCCCACAATGGATTGGGCCCTCCCCCAATCAGTGATTAATGAAGAAAATGTCTTATATACCTGCATATAATCCTACTTTTGTGGAATATTTTTCTTAACTGAGATTATCTCCTCTTATATGGCTTTAGCTTCTGTCAAACTGACATAAAAATATCCAGCACACCTGGTATTATATGCTTTTACTCTACATCACTGGGCTATCTACTGTTAGGTTCATGGTCATCCAAGCAACGCTAGGTTTGGGTTCCATCTTGTGAAGTGATCCTTAAGTCAATTCTGTCATTGGTTGGCTACTTACTCCCACAAGCTTTGTGGCACCTTTGCCTTAGCATACCTTGCAAGCAGTACACCATTGTAGATAAAGATTTTCTTGGTGGCTTGGTGATTATGTTTGTCTTATAATAGTATACAGAGTGGTTTCCTGTACCAAAGACTGCTAGGTAGAGGCGAAGGCTCTATATAGGCATCAGCTCAAAATCTCCATGTTTAGTCAGTTATGTAATTGCTGTATTTAGCAATGGGGCCTTGCTGTCAGTGTTCAGAGGTCAACCTATGACATTGGCGACAGTATGGGTTGTTTGGGGATTCCCATGGGCCAGAAAACTCCTACAGCTGATAAACACATTCAGCAAAGTAGATGGATAAAAAAATTAAGTTACAAAAATCAGTAGCCCTCCTATATACAAAGGACTACTGGTCTGATATGGAAATCAGGGAAACAACACTCTTTACAATATCTTCAAATACTATAAAATATCCTGGTGACTAACCAAGCAAGTAAAGACTTATATGGTAAAAATTTCAAGTCTTTAAAGAAAGAAATTGAAGAAGATATCAGAAGATGGAAAAATCTCCTGTGCTACATCTACAGATTTAGTTAGATCCCCATTAAAATTCAAACACAACTATTGACAAAACCTTAAAGGACAATTTTCAGCCTCATATGGAAACACAAAAAAACTGAGGATAGCTTTTAAAAAAAAAACTGCTGGAAGTATCATCATTCCCAATTCAAACTGCACTATAAAGCTATAGTAATAAAAAAGCATGGTTTGGGCAGAAAAAAAAACAGACATGTTGATCAATGAAATTAAATTGAAGAACTATACACAAATCCACACAACTATGGACACCTGAATTTTTATAAAGAAGCCAAAAGTACATGAAGAAAAGATAGCATCTCTACCAAATGGATCTAGACAAACTGGATGGCTGCTTATAGAAGAATCCAAATAGATCAGCAATTACCATCCTATAAAAAACTCAACTCCAAATGGATCAAAGACCTTAACATAAAACCAGATACACTGAATCTGATAGAAAAGTGAAGAATAGCCTTAAAGTCATTGATACAAGAAAAGATTTTCTAAACAGAATACTGTTAGCATACATTGAAAGATCAACAATTGATAAATGGCTAAGAAACACTTAAAAGTTATTCAACATCCTTAGCCATCAGGGAAATGCAAATCAAACTGTTTTGAGAATTCATCATACTCTAATCCGAATGAGTAAGATCAATAAAAGGATTGATAGCTCATGCTAGCAAGGATGTGGACTAAGAGGGACACTCATTCATTGCTGGTGAGCGTGCAAATTTGTACAGCCACTATGGAAATCATTGTGGCAGTTCCTCAGAAAGATAGGAATCAATTTACCTCAAGATCCAGCTATATCACTCTTGGACGTATATACCCAAAGAATGCTTGATCTTCCTGCAGAGACACTTGCTCAACCATGTTCATTGCTGCTTTATTCATAATAACCAAAAACTGGAAGCAATCTCGATATCCCTCAGCAGAATAATGAATAAATAAAATGTGATAGATTTGCACAAAGGAGTATTACTCAGCCATTAAAAAACACATAAAATCATTAAATTCTCAGGTAAGGTATCCCATTCCAGAAAGACAAATAGCGTGTGTATTTGCTTATAAGTGGATATTAGCTATTAATTCAATAATAACCAAGCTACAATCTGTAGAACCACAAAGGTTAGGTACAGAGTAAGGTAATAGGAGTTACAGATAGATTTTGTTAGGACAAGGAAATAGAATCGATAGGTATGGATGGATGGGGGATGAAATGGGAGGATCAAATGGTTAAGTAGAGGGAAGAGGGGGGCATATGGAAGGAATATTGGGAGTGACAGCTAAAATTAAGGGCCATTTGAGTATAGAAACCTAATACAGTAGAACCTTCCTAAAATAAGTAGCTGCATGAAGTCAACCTAACTGAAATCGCCAAATATTGTGGAAGAGTCTAAACCAACCATTTCTTGTCACCAAATGAGGCTTCCAGTGATAGGATTAGGTTAAATGTAATTGAGTTATCAGCCAAAGGGGTCCCATGGGAATCCCTAAGCAATTCTGGCTGTTGCCAACACCAGAGGTTGCTCTCTGCACGCTGACACCAAGGTCCCATTGCTGAAGACAACTCATTGAAGATGGAGAAGTGTATCTAATGCCTACATGGAGCCCTTAATCCTGTTTTGCAGTGTCTTTGGTACAATAAGGTACTTGGTATGCTAACCAAAGAGATGCTTAAACACCAACCCAGTCACAATCCCTTTGAACACTGATGGAACATGCTTAGAGCCTGCATGAGTCTGCACCAGATCATTTGTTATTATAACTTCCAGTTAGTGTTTTTATGGTATTCTGAGTGTGAAAATGAGTGGGTCTGTTTCTTGTTACTTCTCTTGAGTTCTTTTACTTATGTTTGTTCATTTTGTCCAATTCTTATGTGATTTTAGCTTATCTTATCTTATTTTGTTCATTTCAATTATCCCTTAGAAGACTGCTTTTTTTTCTAAGAGACAGAAAAGTAGTGGATCTAGTTAGTGGGAAGGTGAAGAGAAAGTGGGAGGAGTAGAGGGAGGGGAAACCCATAATCAGGATAAATTATGTGAGAAAAAGAATCTATTTTAAAAAAAAGCGGGGAAAAGTAAAAGGAAATCTATCGCTATAATTATAGCAATGAAATAATTAATATGGTGTTTCTATTATTCAGTTTGGATCCAAAACAATAGTTCATTCAGAACCTTATTGGTCTTTTAGATTGTTTCACTCACACGGAAGATATTGTATTAATTACAATAAAACCAATTTGAGTGGTATTTTTTCTAACAGTATACGCACTGACATATTTCTTTTAGTTACTATGGTGCTGAATTTGAAATCCCTTGATGATAACATTTTCATATGCCTACAGATGTAAATAATACCTACAATTGTATAATATTTAATAACATATTTTTATTTGAATCTTTCTAAAACATGTCCCAAAATAATTTACCAATATGTAGAACTAGCTGTACATTATAGTTTTCTCTTGCAAACAAATGTATATTCTTAGCACAATAAATCTTCATGAAATCAGTTAGAAATGTTTTTGAAAGTATATTCCACATGTATGGGAAATTTCCACAATTTTAACAACCACTTCAATTGTCATTTAAACCATAGTATAAACATATTCTATAAACAACTGTTAGACCCAAATTAACCTGTAAGTTCTACCTGCCCAAGGACCAGGTAACTTCCTGGAATGCTGGGAGTTGTAGTTCTTAAAAATAACAACAATGCCTCATGGGAAAATACGGTGACGTATGAGTTTTGTCTATATAAGTTGTAACAACATATGTCTTAGAGCCACTCAGCTAGGAAATTTCCAAGACTGGTCCTGACCAAATTCTGTCTTGGTCAGAATTTAACATTTTAATAAAAGCTTGTTTTAATTTGGCTAAGATGGTGGAACTGTTTTTTTTTCCCCCCTCTGGTGAGTCCCAGGGTTAACAACATCTCCTAATGTTTTAAATTTTTTTTAAAGCCAATGTTATAAAACATGTTTAAAAAAAAATTTATACCAAATTTGAATAGATAAAATGGCAGATCTTCCAACAATTAAAAGAAGAAATATTTCAGTGAAGCAATTTATATTGGATTGTTATTTAATATAAGCTTTCCAAAAATACAGGCTCCTGCATTTAGTTTGATATGCACTGTGCTTTAGAAGCTTGAAAGTCTCTTATGGGTTGGCCTTCCATCTTCTGGTTTCTTCTTCAATATTTTTCCTCAGCATCACCAAGTCTTCCTTGTATATGTCTTTTAGTTCCTTAGTTATATTTGTTATAACATTTTTGAGGCCAATATGAATGGCACTATTTCCCTTATCATTTTTGTCAGTACATTTGCTGTTGCAATATAGGTAGACTGCTGATTTTTGTGTTTTAATTCTGCATCATGGTACTTTGTTGAAAATGGCTATCAACCATACAGGGAAGAGTCTAGAAGAAGTCTGAAAGAAGTTTTTAATGGCTTCTGTACAGACTCATATCATCTACAAATAAAGATTCTTTGACTTCTTCTTTTCCCATTGGTATCCTATATGTCAATCTCCTACCTCCTGTTCTAGTTAAAATCTAAAGCATTAAGGTGACCAGGAGTAAAGATAAAGGATACTGATGTCCTGTTCCTGATTTATTGGAAATCCTTCAACTTTTTCTTCTTTTAGCATGCTATTACCCTTGGGCTTCTTGTATCCCCAGATTTTCCAGAAATTTTTCTGAGTGGATTTTGAATTTCCTCAAGGCCTTTCTTCATGCAATGAGATGATCATGTGGTTTTTCTGGCCTTGATGCTGCGTGGTAGATTGCAAGTACTTATTTATGAATGTGGAACCTTCTCTACATTTCTAGGATAAAGATGACATTCTCATAGTGTTCGATGTTTTAAACATGATCATCTCCCTCTCTTTTTTAAAAGCATAGTTTGTTGAAATACAGGGAAGTAAGATACTCTAATATAAAATGTAAGAGCTTTGTGTGGCTTGCAGGATCTAGGATAACAGCTAGATGTTATGATGGTTACTTTCTTCTCCAGGAGCATGTAAATAAATTTGCAGTACTTTCAGTCTGCAGGTGCCTCATTGAGAAGTTTTACATCTGTGTGTGTTTTCAGGAAGAGTAACTCAAGAGCTGTCATTCTGTTGAGTTTTTACCTGGTTTTGGTACCAGGATAACACTGGTTTTTTAAAAAGTGTTGAGGAGTGTTCCTTGTTGTTGTTTTTTTTTTGTTGTTGTTGTTGTTGTTTTGTTTTTTATTTCAAGGAACAGTTCGAGGTGCATTGGTGCTACATTTTCTTCAAAAGTTTGATAGAATCCCGTGCTAAATCATCAGACCATGCAATTATTTAGGGCAGGGGAATTTTAATCACTGCCTTTATACCATTGGTAAGTGTTTGTTAAATCCACTTGAGTTACATTGTTATCTAACTCCATAGTTTCTCTGTTTAGTTTTTGTCTGAATTACCTGTCTAATGGTGAGAATGGGATATTTATATCATTCATAATAAATATTGTGTTTATGCTTTTCTATGTTTTGATCTAGTATCAATTTCCGTGTTCTTATGTTTGGGGTGCATATTTTTAGGCTTGCAACATCCTCTTTGGTAGATGTTCTTTAATTAGTATAGAGCTACCTTTTTTCTGCCTTCTGGTAAATTTTTGTTTAAAGTCAATATTGTCTAATGTTGAAACAGCAACATGTTTTTGTTTCTTAGTTCGGAAAACCTTTTCTCATACTTTTCCCCTAAGGTGTTGCCTATCATGGATGGTAAGGTATGCTTCTTGGAGGTAGCTGAACAATGGATTCAGTTATATAGTTCAATCTAGTATTTTGCATCTTTTTATTGGGAGAATTGAGATCATTAGTATTTGAAGTTTTTATTGGAATATTTGTGTTAATTCCTGTCATTCTGTTGAGTGTATAGTATTTTCTTGGACCTGTTTGGTTAACTGCCCTGGCATTGTTTTTGTTGTTGTTGTTGTTTGTTTTTTGGGTTTTTTTTTTTGCTCCTTGAGACCATTTGGGTATGTTTATTATTTACTTCAGGTTGAAGTATCCTCTCTAGATCTGGATTGATATTAATAAATACCTTTAGTCTGCTTTTATCATAGAAAAAATTTTCATTTCTCCTTCAATATTAGATGACTTCTTGCTGGAATAATGGTTAAAATGCTAAAAATATAATGAACATAGAAGAAATATAGATGGCATGATATTTAGCCACTTCATTAAAACAATTACTACTTTCAATAATAATGATATGCTTTTCCTATAATTTTCTGAAAATGTTAGTAAACTATCAATGTCTTTGAGTGATTTTCAAAGCAAATACTACTATGAAAGTCATAGGTACTTTTCTTTTAGATTATGAAACATGAAGATTTTGTTTTTAGTATTAAAATGGTTTTAAGGCCTTCACAGCAATTTATTTAAAAATCTATCTACGTTTTAATTATGTGGAGAGTTGCAAAATAATAAAATTCTTTAAAATCCTTCGTATTAAAAAGTGAAGTCTTTCTGTACTCAGGGAAACTGCATGGAGTCTGCAGTGTGCCAAGCACACTGTCACTCTCTCCAGGGAGAATTTCCATGTATTCCAGTTAGCCCGCTGGACGATACGAGGCACTGTGGAGGAGGACAAATACCTCCTGCCTCTAGCCACTGTCTAACTCCACACACATTAGAATACAGACATCAAAAGACACAACCAGTTAATCCTGGTCTAGATTGCCAATTATTTAATTTACTAAGAACTGGTGTGTTAGTCCTTTTTTTTTTTTGATAAATTATACGTAAGTACTATATTGATATTATTCCCACTCATTCTTTTCCCCCTGCTAATCATTGCTTGTTGATTCTCACTTCTTTTCAATTTCATGACTTTTTCTTTAATTATTATTGTTATTGTTACATCCACCAACATACAAATACATAAAATCTACCAAATCCCTTTTTTGTTGCTCAGATGTGCATATGTTTGGGGCTGAAGACAGGCTTGGGATGGCTTGTCAGGGTTCTTCTCCATAGGGGAAAAAAGGCTACTTCTCCTTTTCTTAGCCACCATTGACTCCTTCCAGCTCTTCATCTAGGGGTGAGACATTGTGAAATTACTGCTGTCTATATTAGCATAACAACTAGTGTTGTCATTTTTCAAGTCTTATTTAGGTGAAACCATTGTTGACATTTCACAATTTCAACTTTCCTTTCACGTCTAGAAAATGCTATGTAGCACATGGCATTGTGGTCCTTCACTTCTTGCAATACTTCTGCCTTCTCTTCTATGAAGCCATAATGGTATAGACATCACACACTAGGATGGGACTTAAAAGAAGGGAGCTGGATCTAATATGAAAGCCTCCTCTCTGAGGATCCTCATAATATCAGAAGGTGCTAGGCAATCATCCAAGTGAGAAAAGCAATCAATAGTTCTACACAGCTGTGAATCCTATGAACCACAAGAATAAATGGACAAGATATCCCCAATGGCGTAGTAGTTGGGCTTTTATCTTGGGACTAACTAACATCTTCTTAATTGAACATAATAGGAGAATATGTATGCCTTGTACTGTAAACATAGCCAACTACCCATTGCTGTAGAGGTCATAGAGAGAAACTACAACTGCCATTTTCTTAAGCCAACATAATTCTCTAACTTCTACCCACAGACAAGTAAACTTGAACTCTTCATCTAAGAGCTCTTATTTCTATAGATGGAAACCATCACAGAAATCCACAACTGATCAAAATGAAGCAAACAAGTTGATGTGTGGATACCCAGGGGTACCCAGTCCCAACTGACATGTTTACAATGCAACCCCAACACCTCATGCTCCAGTGTGTTCATTTTTACTCATCTAATTAATTTGAAATACAGTACATTACACATTTTATTCAACCTAGATATTTTTACCTGTAAGGAACACTAAAATCAATGGCATTAAACAATGTTGTCTGCTTCTCTCTAGCCTATTTATGTGAGCTAGGGATACCTAATTAGATAGAAATTTTAGGTTATTTATAAATACTGAGGCTTTCATTAACCATGGAATTCAGTATATGTTATAAAGTTTTTGACAAATTGTAAATATTATCATTAACATTTGACCCCTTTCTCTAAGACTCAATGACCTCAAAAATCTTTAATGCAAAGGAAATAATAAAGAATGTGCCAAAAAATAAGTTCAAAAAATGTTTCAGGTGATAAAGTTTTGTGCTAGGCCATCTCTTCTAATAATAATGTTAATAATAAGTAGTTGATAACCTCTTTATGATTTTTCACCAGCTGCTGAATAAAGCAATTTACAAATTGTGTTAGACAGCATTTAATTACAATTTTCAATTCAACTATTTAATTTTCTTGAAAATATCAAATATATTCTACAATTTCCAATTCATATTGAATGGAAAGGGAAATGTATATCAAATATGATCAGCAGCATTGGGAGTCATTTTGGTTTCCGAAAAGTGAAGGTTCACTCAACAAAGCCCACTTCCAAGAGCTAATACATTCATTACAAGTTAGAGCAAAGCTTCAGAAAAATTCGTGAAAAGAACTATACCAACTAAGAACAGATTACAGTTACAAGTTCATGTCAACCTCAACAAAGAGGAAGGCTTTCAAGAAGTGCTGTCATGTCTGACAATAAATTGCATCAACATGAACTCATTATTATAATTGAAGATTTATATTCACTTCTTCCCAATCCTTATAGAAAATTCACACACACACACACACACACACACCACCACCACCACCACCACCACCACCACCACCACCATCACCACTGCCACCCACAACAAGACAGTAACAACATGAGAGCTTTTGAAGGCTCTGTACACACAAAGGTATGTGGGAAAATTTCCAACTCATATTTTCTCACTTTATACTCCATATCCATATAGTGTTTACACTTTGGGAAAACAAACACAGCTGATGAAAAATTAATGCAAATGCTGAACAGTGAGGACAGGGATTCAAAAGAGAAAGGCAGGCAGAGAGAAAGCCCTGGGAGGCTGATGTCGACAATGGAGTAGCCAGACAATTGCAAGTTGAATTGTGCAGGTATCAGAAGACTTGGAGGAAAATGTATTGGAAAAGTTAACTAATCCTACAACTTATGGGTGGGAGCAGAATTTATGAATAAAGAATAACAGGACTTAATAGCCCTGAGTTGGAGGTCAGCAAGTAGATAAATCTCTGAGCTGAGTATTTCTAGTCATTACTACAGTGAATTAGAAAGAACTCAGAAGCTCATCCCTCCAGCAGTATGATTAATACAAAGGATCTCTTAAAACTGTGAAGAAGATAGATCCGGCATTGGATTGACTACTGTACTTGGCTGTGTCTCACACTCTCATCACATTTGGAGTACAATCATCAGCATGAATGTTCTCTCTCTCTCTCTCTCTCTCTCTCTCTCTCTCTCTCCCCATTTTTTCTGCCTATGCATCCCATTTTGTCTTTTTCCTGTAGTTTTAGCAGTATTTTCACATTATTTTATTTTAATGTTTTTATGCTTTATTCCCCCTCACGTGTTCACTTAGATTAGAATATGATTTTAATTATTGTTGGAAACTTGTTTCTTTTTCTTTTTTGTGCCTGTATCTTCTCCCTTTCTCTGGATTTGACAGAATTTTCTCTGTTTACCAGTGTCTTGTACAGGTTCTTAATGTTCTGTTATAGCAGTTTGTTTTCTCCTCTTGGGGTGGTATTGGAGATTGAATTTAGGCTGCTGAATAAGAAAAGGAGTTAACTAAAATCAGGAATGAAGCAAGCTGTTCTTATTTCCTATACAGACCAAAGTCTTAACCACTGTAATCATGTAAGAAAAAGAAATAAAGTGATATAAATGAGGGAAGGAAAGAAAAGTGATACAAGGAAGAACAAAATCACAGCTTCCCTGTTTGTAGAAGACATAATCCTAAAACAATTCAAAAGACTCCACCAGAAAAACTTCCCACAGCATACAAACATCAGTAGACTTCCCGTATGATGAGTACAAACACACCTCCAAAGCAATGAGGAAAAATATCCATTTACACTTGCTTAAAAGTAGGAATAAACATAGCCAAAAATTCAAGGACATCTTTCAGTTTGAGGCATAAAACAAAGAAACTGAAGAAGAATGATTCCCCTCACTCATGAAATATCAGGGCTAGTGATAATAGTTATATTACCAAAACCAATCTGATATATATTCAATGAAATCTTAATAAAATCCCAAAGACACTTTTCACAGAAGTAGAAAAAGCAATCCTGAATTTCATAGAGAATCACAAAAGACCCAGAACAGCCAAGGCAATGGTAAGGAGAAAGAACAATGTTAGCAGCATCACAATCTTAGGCCTCAAATTATATCTCAGAGGCACAACAATAAACACTGTATGTAGCTAAGCACAGAAGCGGACATGTAGACCAATGGAACAGAGTATTCAGAATTAAAAGCATCCATCTATCCCCACTTTAATTCTTAGGTTTGTGTCATATCTTAGTTGCATAAATTTATTTGATGATCTATTAAATAATATTTTATTTCCTCCCCTTCTTGGTGCTTCAAACATGTATTGAATACTTAAAAATATGAAGTTGTATTGAGCTGAATATCACACAAAATCTATGCAACATATTCATCATCTTTTGGCCTTTCTATCCCTTTTCTTCCTCATTTCTCAGATTGTTCAGTAATCTGTTTTACTCATATGTTTGTCAAGCATAATTTTAGACTTCTTTCTTTATTACTAGTATGAAAATGAAACACTTCAAGAAACAGAACAACTTCTGCCAATTCGAGTAAAGTTATAAGATATGAGAAACCTCTTCTGCTCTCATCAAGAATAACAGACTATTTTGCTATAGGATATCTTTCTGTGAATATGTGTTATTACCATTGGTTAATAAAGAAGCTTCTTTGGCCTATGGCGAGACAGGATATAGCCAGGCAGGAAATTCAAACAGATACACAGGGAAAAGACAGGCAGAATTGGAGGAGATGCTGTGAAGAGACGCTGTGATCTGCCCAAGAAGCAAGATGTGAGAGAACAGGTAATGTCACAAAGGCTCATGACAAAACACAGATTAATGGGAATGGGCTTAGTTAAGTTTAAAGAGCTAGTTAGTAACAAGCCTGAGCTGGAGGCCAAACAGTTTGTAATTAATATTAAGCCTCTGGGTGATTATTATAAAAAACGGCAGCTGCAGACCAGGTGGGACTGAGAAACTTCCATCTATATTTGATGCCTGATGTGGGGCACATACACTCACATAAAGGATAAAAAATAAAAATAAAAAAGAGGGCTTCTAGACCCACAAAAAGGGAGTCAAGCACAGCTTCTTGGTAGCTGCATTTTTTTTTTCAGATAAGGCTCTGTTTGCTGGCAGTGAACAGATGCATGGCTCCTTTAAGAGACAACTTCAATTCCCTGGTTCCTGCTGGTAGCAGGGACAGCTCCCTGGATAGGTCCTGCCAAGGAGCACTTAAAAGTGGTTTGTGGGCAATGTGCTGCAAAGATGCTTGGTGTTGACATGGACAAACTGCTTGTCAGAATTGGGGCAGTGAGCATGGCTGCCTGACTTGGTGATGAACATATCTCCACCACGTTGAAAAGCTGAATGGGTTGGAGCCAGAAGCCAAAGCTGTTGCTTTGGTCCTAGCCATACTATTTAGCAGTTTAAAACAGTGGTCAAAAAAGTATTACAGATATACAATAAAGACAAATTCAGATGGAAAAAAAAACTCTCAACAGGTCACAGTATGTTTTTTAAAAAATGAATGTAGGCTTGTAAGAGAGAAGAGAAAGGGTATAGATTGTCATAAAAAATAAAGTCTTAAAAAATAATAAAGTAATATATAAAAATTAATGATGGAAAATACACAGAGTCTGAATTATGTATATTATTGTGTTCTCTTTGAATTATTTGACTGTTAATGTGCTAACTACAGAGAGACATTTGATTGTGGGGGTTACTAAGTTAAACCAACAGATATATTTTAAAGATATATTGACTCCAAAATTTGGGTCTAAAGATATGTTGCTTTGGAAAAGAGGTTCTACTTTTGTTTCCACAGAAGATGAGAAGCTATGGATTGCTTTCCCGCTAATATGGTTTGATTGAGCAAGACCCCCTGAAAGATTTCCAATGATAGCAATGATCCTGATGATCCAACATCCAGAATAGCTTCAAGGCAAGTGGCTGAGACAATGCAATCTCACAGACTACTACAGCCAATATTTAATCATAATTCTAAATTTTCTCAGGATCTCCATAAGATTACCAGTGCCCCCAATCATCAGGAAGTAATATAGAAAACTATGCCCAAATTCCCAAAATATTTTTATGAATGTTTATTTTCATTTAAAGTGGGTTGGTTATAAACAATTTATGGTCATAGTCAATCTCTTTCTAACGAAGGGGATAGGATATATTAATGATAGGATAAAGGATAGATTACTGAGTCTACTTTTGTGGAATGATTCATCCCTGAGAGGCTTGAGGGCTAGCCAGTCCAAACCAGTAAAAAAGATACTTTCTGAGAGCCAACCTGGGTCTGCCTAAGGGCCTTAGCAACAGCAGCTGAGACATGATCTGGAGATGACCTGGACCAATTAGAGGCAGCCATGTCACAACAGCAGACATATGTTCATCAGACTTTCCCCCAGGGCAGGGTAGAAGGTATATAAGGTTTGCCTCTTCCTGCATAAATTGAGCTTGTTGTTTCAACATTCTCCCAGAGTCTGTGTGGTTTGACTCTGCACCTACTTGGACCCCTCCCCCAAAGGGAGCAACAGCACACAACACTGCCACATACTTTAAATCTAAAAAACAACTATTAATCTTACATATTTTACATTGGTATGGATTTTGGTTTATCGATGCAAATTTAAAGTTACTTTTATTGTACTATATGTATATTTCCCCTCTTTTTTGGGTATTATGTTTATTCAGCTCATTTAAAAATGTAATATAAGCCGGGCGGTGGTGGCGCACGCCTTTAATCCCAGCACTCGGGAGGCAGAGCCAGGTGGATCTCCGTGAGTTCGAGGCCAGCCTGGGCTACCAAGTGAGTTCCAGGAAAGGCGCAAAGCTACACAGAGAAACCCTGTCTCGAAAAACCAAAAAAAATAAAAAAATAAAATAAAAATGTAATATATAATTAAGAAATGCAACTTAATAGTCATCTTAATAGTCAAACTTACAGTCATGTTAGTTAGGTTTTCTAGATATATAGAAATATATTTCAGATAGATAGGTAATCTTCAAACACTTCAAAGACCTACAGAATATGGCATTTAAAATGTTTTAAGAACATAGGCTTTTCGTGACAATGAGAAACATCTGCTCCTGGCAGCACCAATTACTTCAAAGAGCATAATGAGCATCAAAGAAACTCCATATGGAGTTTGTTTTCTTTATGGCAAAAGCTAGCCATGTGGGCAAAAAAAAGTGTCCTTCACTCTACTGCTGACAGTAGGCTGTCCAAATTGAACAAGCAGTACACAAATGAAAGTGACTACAGAACTTAGCCAAGACAAGGTGGGACAGTGCTTCAGAAATCCTGCTTCACAGATAAGTCTGTCAGATATCCAAAGATGGATATATTGTGTACCCTAATAAACTTATCTGGCGGTCAGAGAACAGAACAGCCACAATATTAAGCATAGAGGTTAGGCAGTGGTAGCACACACCTTTAAACCTAACATTCAGGAGGCAGAGATCTGTTTGGATCTCTTTGAGTTCAAAGCCACACTGGAAACAGCTAGTCATGGTGACACACACTTTTAATCCCAGGAAGTGATGGCAGGAAGCAGAAAGGTATATAAGGCATGAGGACCAGGAACTAGAGCCTGGTTAAGCTTTTAGGCTCTTAGCAGCAGTTCAGGTGAGATTCATTCCAGATGAGGACTGAGAGGCTTCCAGTTTGAGGAAACAGGATCAGCTGAGGAGTTGAGGAGGTGAGATTAGCTGTGGCTTGTTCTGTTTCTTTGATCTTTCAGCATTCACCCCAATACTTGGCTCTGGGTTTGGTTTTATTAATAAGACCTTTTAAGATCCGTGCTACACTGCAATTTTACTTGGGTAATCTGTCTAATGCCAATGTTCCTTCTATGGCCCAAAAACAAGCAGAGAGCCTCTGGTCTGATAATGGAGACTTACTTATGAACTGAAGATTCAGTTGATAAACATTTGCCTACTTCCTCCTAAGTGTGACCTGTACATGAGAACATCTTTATGATCTTTAAACTTCTGTGCAAAGCACTGTCTAATTGTACCAACTGTCATTGTAAACACAGATTCAAGTTTACCGATTCTGTTAATGAAGCACAGCCCTAACTTCATGAGACTTCAGTTACATAGCTTGTCTACTAACTTCCTTTTAAGACCTTATTCTGAATACCAACTACTTTCCTATTCATACTTCATTGACAAAAGATTATCCACACATCTAAATCACAATATACACATTTTTGACTTACAAGGTATTTATTACATTCTTCTCTTACCGTTGGAATTGCAGGGATGTTTCTTAATCAAGCAGTATACATTTACTCAGGCAGATTACATAAAGAAAATGTGTTTTTCTATGTGATGTCAGTCTATTTGTAAAATAGCTGGAAGTTTGGTTAATCAGTTTGTTCATCAGCAATGTCAGTTGAATAGCAATAGAATAGACTTCTTTTGCCTCTTCTCTATATGTGTTCCAGTCTTCATGAACTGTTTTCATATATTTGTAATTTTTTTCAATTTTTAGGTATCACAATGGCACTAAAAAGATAATGACTACAATGTTATTTCTATTTCATATACATATATAAATTATTGCTTGAGTGTTTTCTGCATTCATATAACAGTGTGTTTTAATAAAACCTGCCTCATCCTTTCTTCTCCAACTCCTCCCCTATCCTCACCACTATTATTTGCTCCAAATTGTATAGGTTCTCTCTCTGTGTCTGTGTCTCTGTGTCTGTGTCTCTATGTCTGTGTCTGTGTCTGTCTGTCTGTCTCTCTCTCTCTCTCTCTCTCTCTCTCTCTCTCTCTCTCTCTCTCTCTCTCTCTGTGTGTGTGTGTGTGTGTGTGTGTGTGTGTTAAATCCACTGAGTTTATTTCTTTTTGTCACTATGTGTGTGTATGTAAAAAGATCTATTGGAACAAGACAAGTCTTTCAGTCACTGCATCCCTGAAGAAAAATGACTTTCCCTCTCCTAGTATCCAACAGTTGGCAGTAACTTCTTAGCTGGGGGTACAACTTTGTACTCACACCCCACCTCATGCTGGGGTTTTGTTTAACTTGATCTTTCCTTTTAGTCACAGCTACTATGAATTCATATGTGCGACTTCCCTGTGTGTTTGGAAAACACTGTCTTGTTGAGGTCATTCATTGCCTCTGGCTCTTAAAATCTTTCTGCCCCCAACCCCCTCCATGATTATCCTGAGCTGTGGAAGAAGAGAACATGACAGACATGTCCTACTTAGAGTTGTAGACTCTTCTGTTTAGTCTATATTCTCTGTGCATTGTCTAGTTATGGATAGTTAATCACATCTATTAAAGAAGAGCTTCTCTGATGAAGGTTTCAAGATATGACAATATGTGTCTATAAGGACAAGTCTTTAGGAGATGATTCAACACTTTATCGATTCATGAGAAAAATAGTAGGTTCTCCTCTAGGTACTATGACCTATTAATCATGAGTTTTGGTTCCATTAACAGTGTCAGCTATGAGTTTTACCATGTGGAGTGGACTTATATCATAAAGTAATGATTACTCTCATACCACTTGTGCCACTATTACATCAGTGGGCATATTTTGTCAAGTCTGTTCTTACTGTAGGCCAGCAGAGTTTACAGCTGGCTCAGGCTGATGTTTCCCTTTATTTCTAGGCAGTGAACACTTAACTTCCTTGCAATATGATAGCTAGCCAGTTCAGATGTCTCTTCCAAGTCAGTACCAATCTATTTGTGTGTGTGTGTGTGTGTGTGTGTGTGTGTGTGTGTGTGTGTGTGTACTTGGTGTCTTAAGCAAAAGGGTTCTGAAATCAAGTTCTAACTGTGAACAAAAACATTGGCAATGACCTGTGATGTTTGAGTGTCTGTGAGGACCTACTGACCAACAACTCTAAAAGAGGTATCTCATACTTGGCAACTGGCTTCTTATTTAGTAGGCTGTGATTTTGATGTGTTATACTCATGGTTTAGGATGCAACTTCATTTTATATATATATATATAATATATATATTAAATATATGTATAATAAAATATATATTAAATATATATATATATTTAATCCATGAGGAAAATCTTTCTCAGAGAATATTCAAAAGACAATTGTCATTAAATTAATGGTCAGATTGGCTCATTATGCATATACCTAAATCAGTTGTTGATAAAGGAAATGGAACTGTAGTGACTGAATTTGCTAGATCATAATTGAGTCATTAAATCTGCAGAGGAAACTGGCCCCCTAGAAGTGTTGAGTTGGGAGAGTGAGCTAAATTTTTATTATCAGTAAGGCAGGGAAATCACAGTTGTTGATTATGCTGTCAATTATGTTGCATATTTGCTATGTATCTCTATGCTATAGAGAAGCAAAACTCTTCTGATTCACTCTCAGAAAGTACAGGCACAGTCACTCCATCTGAAGCTCACTTACATGGATATCATTTGACATCACTCCAGGCCACAACAGTGTTTCTTCAATCCCAGCAATTTTCAGAACTTGAGTATTAAAACAGTGTAAATCGAAGTTTTTTGGTCCTGCCTGGTCCCACAGCTGCTGTTTTTATAATACTCAAAGGTTTAATATTAATTACAAACTCTTTGGCCTGTGGTTCAGGCTTAGTACTAACTAGCTCTTTAACCTTAACTAAACCCATTCCTATTAACCTGTGTTTTGTCATGAGCCTTCATGGCTTTATCTGTTCTTTCACATCTTACTTCATGGGCGGATCACAGCATCTCTTCACAGCATCTCCTCCAACTCTGCCTATCTTTTCCTTGTATATCTGTTTGAATTTCCTGCCTGGCTATATCCTGTCTTGTCATAGGCCAAAGAAGATTCTTTATTAACCAATGGTAGCAACACATATTCACAGCATACTAGAAGATAACCCACAGCATTTCCCCTTTTCTGCCCTTTTCTGTCTAATCAAAAGGAAGGTTTCCATTTTGACATAGTAAAATTACATATAACAAGACAGTTATTAAGTAAGAATTACAGTAACACTATCTAATCTATTTGCATTTGACAAAATTAGAGAAAATACTTATCTATCTTATCTTGGTGAGTCTAAAGTTTTGTATCTAATTACTTTCTAGGATAACTGAGGAAAACTATAATTATAACTATTTAATCTTTAACTCCATCAAAGACCCCAGAAGCTTGAAATTCGACCTAATGACAGGGACCTCAATCTACCTGGACAGTCACCCAAAGTTCCTCTGCAATATTGGGGTGTTTATTGCTTGTATATATTGTATATAGTTATTATACTTATTATATATAGTTTTTCTTATATGAGTTATAACTTTTTATTTTTTTATATTTTATTATTTTTCATTAGAAAAAAAGGGGGAAATGTGGTGATATTTTATTTGTATGTTAATAAATGAAGTTTGCCTGGAGATCAGAGGTCATAGCCACCATAAACTGAAGTCAGGTAATGGTAGCACATGCCCTTTATCCAATCACATGGCAGGCAGAGTCTCTGTATGTTCAAGGACACAGCTAAGTGTGGTGACACATGCCTTTAATCCCAGTACCAACCATAGAGACCTGGAGGTCTGTATAGACAGGCAATAATGAGGAAGTGAGGTGGCTGGGTTAAGAGCCAATGAGAAGGCAGAACAGCAAGGCAATAAAGGCACAGGTTAGACAGGAAGAGGCTCTTTAGGGAAGCTACAGTGACATGGTGAGCTGAAATGGTCCTTCAGGTTCCTGCTTCACAGAGGAAACTGCCAGACATTCTACAGGATGCAGAGAGAAGTGACCAAGAGACTCTAGGTCTGTGGGCTAAAGACAGATGCCCTAACTTCACAGAGAAACTTTGGATGACTGTCTAGGCTGCCAGCTGTCTCTGTCTACTTTCACAAGACTCCCGAAAGTTGCTTCTGTCCTTCTCCCATTTCTCAGGTAATATTATATCCTTCTGAAGTCTTTGATGTAGTTGAAGACTAGATAGTTGTTATTTCCTTAGTTATGATAAAAGATAAGTTATATGTAAAAAATCACAAATATAGGATAGATAGGATATCTTCTTTAATTTTGCCAAATACAAAAGACTAGATATTATAACTATAATTCTTGCTTGATAATTGTTTTGTTATATGTAATTTTACTATGTTAAAGTTAAAACCTTCCTTTTTGAAAAAAAAGGGTTGTGCTGGAGATGTCTTTCTGTATGCTATGAATGTTTTGCTCTGATTAATTGATAAATAAAACACTGATTGGCCAGTAGTCAGGCAGGAAGTATAGTATAGATGGGAAAAGTAGGGAGGAGAATTCTGGGAAGTGGAAGGCTAAGTCAGAAAACATTGCCAGCCTGCCAGCCTCCGCCATCATGAGAAGTAAGATGTAAAGTATCAGTAAGCCATAAGCCACGTGGCAACTTATAGAATAGAAATGGGTTAATTTAAGATGTAAGAGCTAGCTAGCAAGAAGCCTGCCACAGCCATACAGTTTATAATTAACATAAGTTTCTGTGTGTTTACTTGGGTCTGAGCGGGACTGGAGAAAACTCCAGCTACAATACAATATGTCAAATTTTAAGTATGTCCAGTGTGAAGGGCTGAATTGTTTCTGAGGATTGGATTTGGAGAAGAGTAGTATTGGAGGCTAGTGGAATTTTTAAGAGACTAGCAGGAATTCCTTGATTCCCTGGGACAATTGTGTTGGTTCTTATGGAAGTCCTTAGTAGTATTTGTAAGAGGGTGATTATTAAAGAAACAATCCTGACCTCTGCTTTCTCTCTGCTTCTATATTCAAGATACTAGGATGTTTGTTCCACGTGTAGATGAAAGGGAAAGCCATGGTTGACATGATGCAGAGTATAGATTTCCTTGTATGAGCTGTGCTATGTCATTCAGATTTTTCATCAGAAACAAAATCTATCTCTTACTTTATAGTTAATCTTCCTCAAGTATAGCAGGACAGGGCTATAGAGCTGAGGAAATTGGCTCAGACCAGTTGCCAAGCCATGCATGTAACATACTCCTTAAGAGCCAACCTGGAGTCTGCCTGAGGGCCTAGCAACATGAGCTGTCAGAGTTCCTGATCCTACTGAGTCTGTCTGAGGACCTAACAACAGTTGCTGTCAGAGTTCCTGATCATACCCAGCTAATGAGGGATGACCACACAGACTGGGTGCTGGGAGGAGGGTATATAAGGCCTTCCCTGTTACTGAATAAAGAAGTTAATTATTTGCCTTCAATAGACTCCCTGTGTCTATGTCGTTGATGATCTGCCTTCTCCCCACTCCCCCAGGGAGCTGTTACAATCCAAGCAACACTCAAGTAATGTTACAGTGATAAAAATGTATTAACATAACAGAATGTTACACATATTTTGAATAAATAATATTGGATTTGAAAAAATTGGAAGAAAATGTGTGGAGATATCACATACCTACAATATAAATAGGAAGTAAACCATGCTGGGCTGGTGATGAAAGATACTATATTCAAACTATGGATAATGAGGCCTTATTTGAGGATATTAGGTTAAAACAGTCCTGGACTTTATGCCACCTCTGTAGCAGCAAATGATATTCTTCTTGTAACAATAAGTTCTCCAAGGGTCTCATCTAAGAGGTAGACCTGCTGATGAAGTTAATTGGCTTCTCCAGGGGCCTAACAACATCTATCCAATGCCAGTGTTCTCCCTATGGCCTGTCAGTAACCTAAGAGCCTTTGGTTAAATAATGAAGACCTTACTTGTGAATTCAGGGCTCAGTTAGTGAACATTTATCTTCTTTGTTCTGAGTGTGTCACCTACACCTGAGAATATTCAAATCCATATTCTTTATTAGCAGCAGATATTGTGACTAGTTGACAATAAAGGGTTACAGGAAATAATACTAGAACCCCACAACTATAAATAAGTGATTTAGCATTTAGCTTCACAAGCTGTAAGAGGCATAGGATTGACAGTGTGTGTGTGTGTGTGTGTGTGTGTGTGTGTGTGTGTGTGTGTGTGTGTAACTATCTGGTTGATGTAAGCTCTGAGGTCAGTCAGAGATATGAGAGTCTGTGGTGGAAAGACATGAGCTGAGAGAGGTCAGAGGAGGCAATCGCAAGAAGCTAGAATAGACAAGGTCCAGGAGTAGAAAGAGCTTCCACCAGCGCTTGTGTTTCTCATCTGGACTCCCCAGAAGATCATCTGGCATGCTGCAGGTGTTCATTGAATAGTTGTATAGGAATGATTCAGTTAATTGAAGATGTTTGATATCACATCATTTCCTAAGAGTAATAGTTCACAATTAGAAGCATAGTGCATTGGTTGTCCTCAAGCTGACAATGTTTCTAGGGTGCTGTATCTTCAACATTTTAAGCTGGACATATTTCTTATTTTATAAAATTAAACAAATGCTAATGTGATAGCAAGGGAATGTAAACAAGTATTGTTAGACAAAGTCAATATGATTCCAAAGGAACTGTGACAGGTAGATGAAAGTAACCCAATTAATGTATATTTGCTTCCATGCCTCAGCTTCTACGCGTTTTTTTTTTTTTTTTAATTTAGATACAATTCATATCTGGCTGAAGAAATTAAGACTATTTCTGACTCTTGGTTTCTTTTCCATCTGTGCAGAAGTGTTTTATAAATATTTTGTGCTGTTCTCCTTTTAAACTTTGCTTTGCTGATGTCTCCTTAAAGACTCTTTGTTCCTTTTTATCTGGAGTTATCACTTATGCTGAACTTGTTGTCATTTGCATTTGCATTCCAGAGAGGACTGACACTGAGCTGCATAAATCCCACAGCCACATCCAGATGAAAGAAGGGATGGATAAACACGTAATAGCTGTTTGTGATACTTTTCATCATTAGTCAAGCTGAGAAAACAAATTGGAATTTGAGTTTCTGGTGGGCTTTCTGAAGGGATCCTCAGATAAATGTAGCCAAAGATAAAAGATAATCCCAATTAGAAGATAATGGATATTATACACAATTATGGCTGTGGCCAAGTCAAAGTGCTTTGAAATTAAATGTCTTTGTGTGAGAAACCACAGTGTTAAATAAAATTATCAACAGGAATTTATTTGTACTTTATTTGTTCTAGTCTATTCTCATATGCATTCCTTATTTTGGTAGGAAATTAAAGTCATGTTAAAATAAAAGGAAGCCAAAATTTTCAATTTCGATTAAGATGTAGAACTTAAACACAACAGTATTAAGTTCTTCATAATGTATCATCTGTTTTTTTTTTTATTCATGTTCATTTTATCTTGCCTGTTTTGAACTAAAAACTAGAAAGTTTCTCCACACTGCATAGTAATTGGCCAGGAGGTTGATGACTATATAACTTTTCTACGTGCATTTCAATTTAGCTAATGTTAATTATGAAAAAACATTAAAGACATTAGTATTATGTCTTTAAATGCTATGGAATAAGTCCATAGGCCTAAACCTGAGGTACCAAAAACATGTAGCAAAGAGCTAAGAGCAAAATTAGACGGAGTAAAAGTGTCCCACTAATTCAGGTAAAGTCACTATCTTATATTGACTCTTTCATATCGTTATGACATGTGGATCTTTGAAAGAATAATTGTAAAATTTCTTTCTTCTTTGCAAGCATTTTGATCATCTGATATGAGTGAAAATACGAGATTAATGTGATTTCATACAAATTTTATTGTAGCATATAGTTTCATCACAAAAGCAGTATAAATATGTGTAGATGCAACATCATCTGGATTGTCAGACGTCTCATGCTTTATCCATTTAAAAATCCCCTCTATCTAAACCACACAGTCTTTTAAGCCTTCAAAACAACTTGTCTATCCCATTGACTGTCTCCATATAATAGGTTTTACCCCTGAGCATATACGGCTAGTAGCTGCAGTTCATCAAGTTTTCACCATAGGCAAATACTTCAGATCACTTGGCACGCTCTATTTTGTTCTGCTGGTGTTCTGATTTTCAGGCAAATGCCAGGAG
The DNA here is from genome assembly GCF_949786415.1 of Peromyscus eremicus. Taxonomy (NCBI): domain Eukaryota; kingdom Metazoa; phylum Chordata; class Mammalia; order Rodentia; family Cricetidae; genus Peromyscus; species Peromyscus eremicus. The sequence continues at coordinate 52,377,619 of NC_081417.1, forward strand.
TTATGGTACCTTTCTAGAAATAGGTTACATGGAAATGGGAATTACATGCTAGTGATTCAGTTCTGTTGCTTTTGTCCAGACCCTCAATTTCAAAACCCATAGAATGGGAGGGAGGATTGGAAATTAGAGCTGGCCATCAAGATACTCCCCAAATAGGGCTTGTGGGACATTTTGGGAAAGGATACAATAGGACCCCTAATGTTTACTGCTCCCACTGCAAAGAATACAATTAAAGCCTCTTAATGTTTATTGCTCCAGTTCTGAGGGAATACCATTAAATCAGACACATCACCTGACATATCCTTATCAAGTCACACTTCATGAGCACAGATGGGACATTAGGCAACACAAAGAGCGTAGGGCTGTGTAGGGCTTCACATGAGGTACACCCAGGAACCTTTCTTTCAGCAAACCCACAAATGGGAATGTGGCAGCCTATCTCCTCCCTCATTACCATCCTCTAAACACCTGGCAGCCTGAATAGAATTGCATCAATATCAGTGGTTCTTAAAACAAATGAAAAATGGAATAATTTCCAAAAAAAAAAAATTCAGCTGTTCTAATATAACTAATGAGAATTAATCAAAGACAAGCTGGGATAGGACCCTGAACCTTTGCCTCCTTCTAACTGTCAATTTGACGTTCCATGCTCCTGTGATCAACATCATTCAAGTAGAAGCTGACACTGGCTTGTATTTCTACCAATACAGTAAATAGAAGGGAACTCTCTGAAACCCTGCGTTGATGGAAACTGGCTCTTTACCATCACCTGTAATCACTTCTGAAGTGCAGTACTGATCAGTTGCATTTCCTTAATAAAATGGAGTTTGATAAGCACCTTCCATATCCTCCCTCCCATTGCCCAGCACCCTTTGAGATGTCATTTCTAATGTCTCATACAAGGTGAAGTCATTTCTCTTAAAAGTTTCCATCAGTGGTCTGGTTATATCAGGTTAATGTGCTGTTAAATTTCAAATTTTCCAGAATGATTTTGTTACCAGAAGTGTTGGTCCTCTTTTCAGTGGGGTCATGAAATGTCTTGTTTAAAAGGTGTTAAATGGTTCACATGCTGAAGGGACTGTACCCCAAATCAGATATAAGAGAACCATCATTTCCTTAAAATATACACACCATTTTAGAAGAATTTATGATAAGCATCCTATTGTTCTTATTAGTAATTTCTTTTTAAACATTTATTTTATATCCCAATCACAGTTTCCCCTCTCTCCTCTCCTCTCAGTACCTCCACCCACCCTCCCTCTGCTCCTCTAATGCATTACTCCTCTGTTTCTGTTCAGAAAAGGGCAGGCCTCTCATGGAAATCAACAAAACATGGCATATTGAGTTGCATTAAGATTAAGCACCTCCTCTTTTATTAAGGCTGGCCAAGGCAGGCAACCTAGTATGAGGAATAGGGTCCCAAAACTAGCAAAAGAGTTAGACAGTCCCTGTTCCCACTGTTAATAGTTCCACAGGAAGACCAAGCTACAGAACTGTAACATATATGTAGAGGGCCTAGGTCAGTCCCATGCACACTCCCTGGTTGTCTATTTAGTCTCTGTGAGCCCCTATAAGCAAAGGTTAGTTGATTTTGTGGGTTTTCTTGTGATGTCCTTGTGGCTCCTACAATCCTTGCTCCCTCTCTTCAGCAGGAATCACTGAGCTCATACTAATGCTTGGCTGAGGGGGGTCTCTGTCTCTGTTTCCATTATTCTGGATGAAGCCTCTCTACTGATAATCGGGCTAGCCACCAAACTGTGAGTATATCAGAATATTGTTAGGTGTTATTACATTGAATTTTTTTCTCCAGTTCTGTTTGGTTCTAATCAATGTCTCTAGGACATCCAGCCCATTGGTCCTGGAGAATCAGGCAATGTCGGGGTGGTTTTACTCTCATAGGATGTGTCCCAGGCTAGACTATTCATTGGTTGGCCACTCCTTCGATCCCTAACATATCCTATAGGCAGGACAGACTATAGGTCAAAGGTTAAGTGGCTGGAGTTGGTGTCCTAATCCCTCCACTGGAAGTCTTGCCTGGTCACGGGAGATGGTGAGTTCAGGACATGCATCGACCACTGCTAGGAGTCTTAGCTAGGGTCATCCTTGCAGATTCCTGGGAGGTTTCCTTGTCCAAGTTTCTATCTGACCTCAAAATGCCTGCCCTTTCCAGTCCTCTCTTTCAGTACACTACCCTCCATCACCCCCAACCAGATCACTCATGTTCCCATCCCCTCATTCCCTCAGTCTACTGATGAAATGTATTCTATTTTCCCTTCCTGGAGACATCTGAGTGTCCCTTGAGCCCTCTTTGTTACCTAGCATCAGTTCTTTATGTATTTTAGAAAGCAGCCCTCTGTCAAACACAGGGTTTATTGATGAAGATCTTTCCTGTTCTGTAGGTTGCTGTTTTGTCTTGTTGATGGTGTCCTTTGGCTTACAGAAGCTTATCAGTTTCACAAGGTTGATTTATTAATTGTCGATCTTAGTGCCTATGCTATTGGTCTTCTATTTAAGAAGTTGTCTCCCGTGCCAGTGTGTTCAAGGTAATTTCCCAATTTATCTTCTATAAGCTTCTGTGTATCTGGATTTATGTTGAGGACTTTTATCCACTTGGACGTGAGTTTTGTGCAGGGTAATTGATATGGAGCTATTTGCATTTTTCCACATGCCAACATCTAGTTATACCAGCACCATTTGCTGAAGTTGTCTTCTTTTTTCCATTGTATAATTTTGACTTTGTTGAAAATTGGGTTTCCATAGGTATATAGATTTACATCTGGGTCTTTGATTGGTCCACCTGTCTGTTTTTATGCCAATATCATGGGGTTTTTATTACTATAGCTTTGTTTTATAGCTTGAAGTAAGGGTGGTGATATGTCTGGAAGTTCTTTTATTACACAGTACTGTTGTAGCTATCTCTTTTTTTTCCACATGAAGTTGAGTATTGTTCTTTCGAGGTCTATAAAGAAATGTGTTGGAACATTGATAGTGCTTGCATTGAATGTATAAATTGCTTTTGGTAAGATGGTCATTTTTACTATGTTAATCCTACCTATCTGTGAGCATGGGAATTTTTCCATCTTCTGATATATTCTCCAATTTCTTTCTTCAAAGACTTGAAGTTCTTGTCATACAGGTCTTTCATTTGCTTGGTTAGAGTTACACCAAGATATTTTATATTATTTGAGGCTATCATGAAGTGTGTTGTTTCCCTGATTTCTTTCTCAGCCATATTTGTATAGAGAGAGCTACTTATTTTATGAGTTAATCTTGTATCCAGCCACTTGACTAAAGATGTTTATCAGGTCTAAGAGTTCCCTGTTAGAATTTTTGGGGTCTGCTTATGTATGCTATCATATCATGTGCAAATAGTGATACTTTGAATTCTTCCTTTCCAATTTGTATCCCCTTCATCTCCTTTCATTGTTTTATTTGCTCTAGCTAGAAATCCAAGTACTATAGTGAATAAGTATGGAAATAGTTGACAACCTTGTCTTGTTCCTTATTTTAGTGGAATTGCTTTGAGTTTCTCTCCATTTAATTTGATGTTGGCCATTAACTTGCTGTATGTTGATTTTGTTATGTTTAGGTATGTCCATTGTATTCCTAATCTCACCAAGAATTTTATCATGAAGGAGTGTTGGATTTTGTCAAAGACTTTTTTTTTTAGCATATAATGAGATGATCATGTGTTTTTTTCTTTCAATTTGTTTATATGGTGTATTACATTTACCTGCATCTCTGGGATGAAGCCTACTTGATCATGGTGGATTATCTTTTTGTTTTCTATTTCTTCCAGATTTTCCAATTTTGTTCAATACAAGTTTTTGAAGTATGACCTAATGATTCTTTGGATTTCTTCAGTGTCAGTTATGTCCCCCTTTTGTTTCTGATTTTATTAATTTGGATGTACTCTCTGTGTCTTTTAGTTAGTTTGGCTACATTTGTATATCTTATTGATTTTCTCAAAGAACCAACTCTTTGTTTCATAGATCCTTGTGTTGTTCTTTCTTTCTATTTTATGGATTTCAGCCCTCAGTTTGATTATTTCCTGCTGTCTACTCTTCTTGGATGTGTTTGCTTCTTTTTCTTTTAGCGCTTTCAGGTGTGCTTTTAAGTTGCTATATGACTTAAATTCTTTATGGAGGTACTTAGTCTCAATTTTCCTCTTAGTCCTACTTTCATTGTGTCCCATAAGTTTGGGTATGTTGTACATTGATTTCAATGATTTCTAGAAAGTCTTTAACTTTTTTCTTTATTTCTTCCTTGACCCAGTGGTAACTCAGTAGAGAGTTCTTCAGTTTCCATGAGTTTATAGGCTTTCTTTCATTTCTGTTGTTATAGAAATCCAGCTTCTATCCATGGTGATCTGATAAAATACTAGAGCTTATTTCAATTGTTTTATATCTGTTGAGATACGCTTTGTGAGTATAGGGTCAATTTTGGACAAGGATCCATGCAGTGCTGAGAAGAATGTATATTCTTTTGTGTTTGGGTGAAATGTTCTGTGGATATTTCTTAGCTCCATTTATGTCATAACATCTGTTAGTTCTGTTATTTGTTTGTTTAGCTTCTATCTGGATAACCTGTCCATTGGTGAGAGTGGGGTGTTGAATTCTCCCACAATTAATGTGTGGAGTTTGATGTGTGATTTAAGTTTTAGCAATGTTTCTCTTACAAATGTAGATTCTCTTGCAATTGGGCATAGATGTTCAAAATTCAGAGGTCATCTTGGTGGATTTTTCCTTTCATGAGTATGAAATGCCCTTCTCCAGCTATTTTGATTATTTTGGGTTTTGAAGTGTATATTGTCAGATATGAGGATAGCTATACCATCTTGCTTCTTAGGTCTACTTGATTGGAAAATATTTTTCCAACCCTTTGCTCTGAGATAATGTTTATTTTTGATGTTGAGGCATGTTTTTTTTGTATGCAGCAGGTGGATGGGTCATGTTTTCATATCCATTCTGTTAACCTTTGTGTTCTTATTGGTGAATCAAGTCCATTGATATTGAGGAATATTAATGACCATTGACTGTTAGTTCCTGTCATATTTTTGTTGTTGTTGTTTTAGTGTGTGTGTGTGTGTGTGTGTGTGTGTGCATATGTGTGCATGTGTGTGTGGGGGGGTGTTTCCTTTTTTGGGTTTTGCTGGTGTGAGATTATCTATGGCCTGTGTTTTCAGAGGTGTAGTTAACTTCCTTAGGTTGGAGTTTTCCTTCTAGTACCTTCTATAGGGCTGGGTTTGTGAACAGATATTATTTAAATTTGACTTTGTCATGAAATACCTTGTTTTCTCCATTTATGGTGCCTGAAAGTTTTTCTGGGTATAGTAGTCTGGGCTGGCATCCTTGGCCTCTTAGAGCCTGTAAGATATCTGTCCAGGGCCTCCTGGCATTTAGGGTCTCCACTGGAAAGTCAGATATTATTCTGATTCTAATAATCTGCCTTTATTTGCTACTAGGCTTTTTTCCCTTGCTGCTTTTAATATTCTTTCTTTGTTCTGTATATTTAGTGTTTTGATTATTATGTGGAATTGGGATTTTCTCTTCTGATCCAATCTATTTGGTGTTCTGTAGGCTTTTTGAACTTTATAGGCATGTCCTTCTTTAGGTTGGGAAATTTTTCTTCTATGATTTTGTTAAATATATTCTCTGAATTTTTCAGTTGAGATTCTCCTTCTTCTATTCCTATTATTCTTGGGTTTGATCTTTTCATAGCATCCCAGATTTCCTAGATGTTTTGTGTTAGGAGGTTTTTAGGCTTAACATTTTCTTTGACCATTGAATTTCTTTCCTGTATTGTATCTTTAATTCCTGAGATTCTGTCTTCCATTTCTCGTATTATGTTAGTGATGCTGTAGTTCATGTTTGCTAACCCAGATTTTCCATTTCCAGAATTTCCTTACTTTGTTTTTTATTTATTGCTTCTATTTTTATTTTCAGGTCTTGAATAGTTTCCTTCATCTGTTTTCCCCCTTCATTTTCTTGGCATTCTTTAAGGCATTTAGGCATCTGACTTATGGGTAATTATAGGTCTAGGTCCTGATTTCTGAGTTTGTCTTTGTAGAATGGATGTTTCGTTGCTTGGGTTATGTTTCCTTTTTGGTCTTTTAGTGTTTGTGGTCTGGATATCTGGCTGTTGACATGACTTCTGATCTAGTAAGGAGTCTCTGTCCAAGTTGGGAGCTGGCCCTCTGGTGGTTAGCTTGACTTTTGGTGCAGCAGGCAGGTGTCTGTTCTTCTGACTAGTGTGATCTGTTTTTCTGACTGCTGTGGTCTACACCTGTTCTTCTGACTGGTGTGGTCTATATCTGAGCCACGGGTGTCTGTTCCTCAGACTGGTGTGCTCTGCAACACAGTGGTGGGATTCTGTTGCAGTTGGGTGCAGGGCCCAGAAGAGGTGCTGGAGATAGAGTGAGATTGGTCTCCGGTAACAGAATCTGGGAGGTGGTGCAGCTTGGCAGGCAAGCAGGCCACCAGACTAGTGTGCATCTGCTTTTTTTATTCCTGCGTGTATAACAAAGATACTGGACAATACAAAGGAAGTGCTGCCTGCTGTGCACTTACAAATATTGGATATGGGTCTTCACAGACAGCTACTCATCCACATCTGGTTCTCAGCCCATGTTATTGGAGGCATCATGCTTTGTCTCATTATCTCCAACTACTACTTTGTGTTAGCCATTTCTTTTTAAGCCTCTTGTGAACCAACTTCTTAATGATATGCAGCCCAAGTTAATTCATTCACCAAAAAAAATAGATGAATAAATAAATAAAGCAAAAAACAAGCTTATTTATAAACCATACCTAGGTGCCTTGTTATAGAAGTAAAATAGCATGCTCTAATATTTAATGATTTATAACTAGACAGATACTATACATAGCTAAACCACCAAACCATGAAAATCTTGTATTTGCTTTTTCTAATGAATTTGAAGAACAGAAGGTAGAATGAAATCTCAAAATAGTTTTAATTTGCATTTCCATGATGGCTAAGGATAGTGAACACTCTTAAAAAATTTTTTCAGTCATTTGTATTCCTTCTCCTAAGAACTTTCTGTTCAGTTCGAATTAGAGTGTCCAAGATTAAGAAAAGACAAATAATGGTGAAAAGGTTAGGAATGGGGAACAATCATTCCCTATTGATAGGAGTGCAAACTACTTCTATCACTTTGGAATTCAGTAAGATAGTTCTTCAAAAAACTAGAAATATACCTACCATATTCCCCAACCATATACCCAAAGAAACTGTAAGTTACTACAGAGACATGTGTTCATCTGTCTCTGTAGTAACTTACAGTTCCTTTGGGTATATGACAGGAATGATATGGTTGGGGAATATGGTCCTCTACTCACACTAGCTAGAACATGAAAAGAGCCTAGATTTCCATCAGTTGCTGAAGGGTCAATGAAAATGTGATAGCTATTACAAGTGTAATTTCATTCAGCTGTAAAGAAAAAATCAAATTTCAAGGAAATGAATATAGCAGGAAAATATGCAGTAACACAGACCCAGAAAGACAAATGTGGCATGTTCTCACTCATATATAGATATTATCCGGAAGTATTTATATTTGTTTATCACATTCTGAGTATCGATATAATTCAGAAAACTAGAAAGGGATCATTGATGGGATGTGGGGGAAGATTTCAAGGGGAAAGGGAAATATTGGGGCTGAGGCTCAAATGGTGAAAGGTATGGAAAGGTAGGACAGAAGATATTGGGAAAGGACAACTAACTCTAAAGATGTACGGAAAAGCCATGTGCAAATCTGCTATTTTATAAGTTTTGTAACTATTCTAATCAAATAAAAAACACAAATTACCACAAAAAAGCCCAGTGGTGAGTGTTAGATACCTCTGTGTCTTAATTACTCTTCTATTTCTCTGATATGACACTAACACCAAGGCAAATTTTGAAAAAAAAAATAAGGAGTTAATTTAGGGCTTACAGTTCAAGTGGGTTAGAGTCTATGACTATCATGGAAGGTGGAATGGTAGCAGGCAGGCAGGCATGGTGCTAGAGAGTAGCTAAGAACTAACATCTTAAGACAAAATCATGGAGGAGAAGAAGGAGGAGGAGGAGGAGAAGAAGAGGAGGAGGAGAAAGAGGAGGAGGAGGAGAAAGAGGAGGAAGAGGAGGAGGAGGAGAAAGAGGAGGAAGAGGAGGAGGAGGAGAAAGAGGAGGAGGAGAATGATGTAAGTTTTTTTGAAATATCAAAGTGAGCCCCCCGTGGCATACCTCCTCCAACAAGGCCACACCTCCTACTAGTATTTCCCAATTACACCAAATAGGGAACATGGATTAAGGCACATGAGCCTATGAGGCCATTCTTATTCAAACCATATACATTCCACTCCCTGGAAATTATAAGCTTATAGCCATATCATAATGTAGGATATACTTAGTTCAACTTCCATAGTTCCTATTCTCTTGCAAAAAAAAGTTTCCCTGATGAAAAATTAAGAATACACTTAATCTGTGGGTATATGGACTGCCTAAATCTTGCCACAGCCAGATTGAGGTCCTAAGACAGAGAGAGAGGGTGTCATCAGGAAAAAGTGTCTGACCACCATTTGAATTTCACACAAGTGGCTGTTCCCAAATAGCTCAAGCCATCTTTATTTATTCTTCAAAAATAAGCATGTTTTTCCCACCCTCCAGCATTAACCTCTGGGTAAAACAAATATATTTTTCCCAGCTTTTACATCAAAACAACTTTTAAAACAAAAACAATCTCCAGCATTTTGTTAGCTTGGATAAATATTGAGCCAAGCATATCCTGTCCTTACAAAGCTAAAAGATAATAAACGTGGGCACACATTCTCAAGAACAACAATATCATTCAAAACTTAGCAAAGCATATTTGCAGAAAAAGGGGTGACTTGCTATAAACTGCATGCACACAGTTAGCTTACATTTCTCCATATGTTCCCTGGTCCTACAAAAGGGTCCTGCATGCCTAAGCCTCTCTATAAAGGCCAAACTTTGATAAGACACTCTTTTTCTATCTTAATGTTTTTTTTCCCAGAATTAGGAGATATAGTTAATGTCCCGTGTTGCTTTCTTATATGTACACATTAAATTTTATTGCCTCTGATCCTGTCAGTACTAAATCAGAAAAGTTTCCAGGGTCTGGGGTGATAGCTGATATTTCCTGATAAGAAACATGAGAAGCATCAGTTCCCAAAGAATTTTGTGGGAAAATATTTGAGAAAAAATGGAATTTCTAGGAATGATCACATCTTTCCCATGTGTGACTGACAAAGTGAAATTAAAATCTGCCATGATAATCATCAATATTATGAGAGAGAAGAGAGCATGCAGACCTCACAGTGCTGGCAGTATTCTATACTGTCCCAAGGGCCACTGGTTTTTGCCAAGTGAGAGACAGTCCCCATGAGCTTTGCCTTGTGGAGACCCATTAGACAAGTGTTCATATGCTGATGTGAAACTAGGTCACATAGCTCCCAACAATGGACAAATGTTTCTGGATTGTTGTTAGGAATTATACTGGTTTAGTAATGTCTGGTAGTATATTCTTCCCTAGTACTGAGTAGTCAAATATGTTTCTAGTACTAGACATGGGCTCCTCCTTGTTGAGCTGGTCTTAAGTCCAATTAGAGAGTTGTTCATTACTACCAAGGTATTTATGCCACTTATGTACCGTTAGAGTATTCATAGCATGCTTATCAATGATGGTTCATAGGCTTCATACCTGCTTAGGATATGGTTGACCTCCTATGGTGCCTTCTGGTGCCATGAAACCTAATCTTCAAGGAGGTGGTGGCATTCAGGTCAATTAGCTCAGAGGTCTCTAGGCCCTGTTTCTGAAGTATATTGTGTCTTCAGAAATAAGGATTTACCTTCCACCTCTGGTGGCTAACCAAAAGCAATATTAGCAAATGTTTTAGGAGTCTCTTGGACAGTCCTGGACAAGAACTCAAAAGGAGGCTTCTCATGTCTGGCATTGGGATTTTGTTAGATTGTCTTTGGCTCCTGGAGATAGGAAAAATCATTAAAATATATATATAGAGAGAGAGACAGAATTATATGTATTATGGTTTTTTTCTAGTTTATAGTATGATTCCTTAAATGCAGAGTTGTGAAGACAAATACTAATGGATGTACTTGGAAAACACTCATGCACCTAAGGCTCAGGAACATTTGTCAAAACTGGGGTGGAAAGATCATAAGAGCCAGAGGATCAGAAAATTTGCTGTGTGGTTGTGTCTCCCTATTAATATCAGAAGGCACACCCATAGAGTCTCAATAATATTATTGCCCAAATGTGAACTGAACAAGGATGATACCAATAAACATGATAATCTGGCCACAGTAAAACCTAATAGGCCTTAACTATATTCCAAGAACTACAGGCCTAGAAAGGCTGGAAATGCAAGAAGCAGCCTTCCCCAGGGAAGAGCATGTCAATTGGTTATTTAGTGCCAAATGGTCAGCCCTGAAAACATGCATGCAGTTAGAATTATAGAAACTGAACAACTTGTATTCAGGAATGTATATGTACATATTTGCATACATTAGCAATTAAGGGAAATAAAGGCCATAAACTTGAAATAGAGTGGGAAGGGTTGTATGGGAGGAATTTGAGGGGGAAAGGGGAAGAGAAAAAAGTTGCAACTAAATTATGATCTCTCTGAGCCATGGTGGTACATGCCTTTAGTCCCAGCACTTAGGAGACAGAGACAGATCACTGAGTTCGAGGCCAGCTTGGTCTACAGAACAAGTTCCAGGACAGCCAAGGCTACACAGAGAAAACTGTCTTAAAAAAGAAATAGCAAACAAAAAAATTATAAACTCAAAATGTATAAATAAAACAGCAAAAACAAACAACAATAAAAACATACTTCCAAACTATAATCTCACAGAATTTGCATTACCATTACAAAAGGGGGAATTGAAGAAAGTGAGGAAATCCTGGACCAAAGAAACACTTAAGCACAGCATGGAGACTCCAAATCCTGTAAGTCCTTGTCTGATGTCAGAAGGCTTATATAGCTCCATCCTTCAAGCTATACTCACTGCAATACACTAGCCCCATTGAATCGTATTTGCATAAACTTTGCTTTGTTGCCTTTTAGGAGCAGAAAATTACTCAGGCCTTTCCTTTTTGTAATTTGGAAGCTTAGCTGGGTGGATTCTTACCTTGAAGATACCCCTTGATTTACTCTATCTTAGAACAGGACTTTGATATTCTTATCTCTTTCAGCACAAGCCTTGGCTCCAATATTTAATTTCCTGGTACTCATTTTTGTTTTAAATTGTATGTTTTATATTTCTACTTGCCCTGCTGTTCTTTTGCATTTTAGATGTACATATGAGTGATTACTAATAATCATTTGACAGGTTCAATATTAGTGTGTCTGAAAATCTCCTCTGCCAGTGAAATTAATCTATTATTTTTCCATCTAGCTTCAGGCAAGTACTTAAGACATAGGCAAAAGGCAGCCATATTATTTGACAAAGTATCCCAAGAATTATCTCTAGTCTAGTTGTTAATATTATTTCCTCCTGAAACGTTTTGAACATGAGCCTCCACAGTCCACATTTCTTTTAGGATTATTGTCTTCCAAGTTTCAATTAGGATGATTTGTTGAGTCTCACTTACAGAATTTAATCACTTTTCTACTCCAAAGTCCCAAAGTCTTTCAATTCCTCTGAAAAATAGCATGGGCAGGCCTGTGATTGCAATAGCCCTTTCATAGTATGAACTTCTGTCTTAGTTACTTTGCTATTGCTATGCTAAGATAATGTTACCAAGATGGAAAAGATTATTTTGGACTTATGGTTTCAAAGGATTATACTTCATGGAACTTTTGTCAGGAATCTTTTCAGCAGGCAGGTAGACAGGCAAGCATGGCAGTAGAGCAGTAGCTGAGAACTCACACCTTGAGACACAACCATGAAGCAGAGAGAGAGAGAGTTATGTGAGTCCTTTGAAACTCCAAAGCCTGCCCCAAGTGACATATCTTCTCCAACAAGACCATGCCTCCTAATCCTTCCCAAACACTTCCACAAATTGAAGACCAATTATTCAAATGCATGAGACAGTGGGAGCAATTCTCATTCAAACCACCACCCTCCCTTTGAGTTCTTGCTAGCAAGTGTTCTGGAGATTCCCCAAACCATACAACCTATTGTTCTTGTTAATAGTTGCCTACCAGAATCTGAGGATTAGACCTTATTGCTGAAGTCACCACACACATTGAACATAGGACATGAGGAAATCACCTTGGTGCTGACCAGAAGGCATACCCACTTTTATCTAGCTCCCATAGAAGTGGAAAGAGGAATAAAAAGGTCACCAACAGCTTTACCCTGATGTGAACACTTTGATAGTAATAAAGAGCATGGCAAGATATGTCCATGGGTGCAATTGTGACACAAATTTTAGGAGAGTGACAAGTGCTTTCTCACTGAATTTCAGACCAGCTCTGTAGAAGGAAAAACACGCCTTGTACTGCAAGTCTGGCCAGTAAAGCATGGTTGAGGAGCTCACAGGCTCACAACAGTTGCTGAAAAGTATGACTATTTTACTTAATGGACATACTGTCAAACTGGTCTTCAAATTTATATCTCTCTACCCATAGATTAATGAGTTCTCAGACCTCATAAGGTTTCTCTATGCAGTAGATTATATTTAATGTGGGAAGTATAGCTTATTAAAGTATAAAAATTAAGTGATTATCCACAGACTCAGAGAGACTAGTTAACAGGGAGAGCCCAAGGGAGACTCATGGATCTCCTGGGGAATGGGAAATAGAAGAAATCTCTTGGGTGGACTTGCAGCAGGCAGAGATGGGAACATGAGGGATGGGGTAGAAGGGTGAATGGAAGGGGGGATATCGAGAGAGATGACTGGAAAGGGGGTGGCATTTTGGGATCAGGTAGAAACCTGGTGCAAGGGAAACTCCCAGGAATCTACAAAAATGATCTCAGGTAAGACTCCTAGATATATGGTGGATATATAGCCTGAACTGGCCATGCCCTGTGACTGGGCAGGACTTCTAGTGGAGGGATTGGGACATCAACCCAGCCACTCAATCTTTGACCTACAGTCTGTCCTCCCTATTGTATGTGCAAGGGATTGGTGACTATTCCAATTGTCATCAAAATGCCTTCACCAAGTAACTGATGGAAACAGATGCATAGATCCAGAGAAAAACATTGGGGCTGAGCCCAGGGAATCTTGCTGAAGAAAGGGAAGAAGGATTGTACAAGCCAAGATCATCAAGAACATCACAAGGGAACCCACAGAAACAACTAACCTGGGCTTCTAGGAGCTCACAGAGTCTTGACGAACAGCCAGGGAGCCTACAATGGAGCAAGCTAGACTCTCTACATATATATGACAGTTGTGCAGCTTGGACTCCTTGTGTGACTCCTACTGATGGAAGCAGAAGCTGTTCCTAACACTTTGGTTGGCTTTTGAGATCATATTCCTCATACTGGGTTGCCTTCCCCAGCCTTAATACAAGGGGAGGACCTTGTCCTACAGCAACTTGGATACACCATGCTTTGATGATATCCATGGGAGGGTTGCCCCTTTCTGAACAGAAATAGAGGAGTGAATGGGGGAATGGAAAGGAGATGGGGAGAGAGAATGAGAGGAGAGGAGGGAGGAGAAAAGTGGTCAGGATATAAAATAAATGAATTCATTTAATTTAAAAATAAAATAAGTGATTGTGAGGTATGCAGCTACAAATGGGCCATCTATACCACAATCCCTTCTCAAGGGTCAGAAACAACTAAAGGGAGCTGGGAACATTTTAAGAGCTAGAGGTCAAGGAAAATGAGAGTAAAATAGTTTCTTCTCAATATTACTGTACAGATGCACTCACAAACTCACAGCAACTGTAATCACTTGCACAAAATAGCATTAAATCAACTTAGTCAACTTTTCAGAGTGGAGTAGAGATGAATTCATGGGCTACTAACTCTAACTTAGGAGTCATCAACAGCTAATGGTTTCTAGGTGAGGGAAAATCATTTTACATTAAGGGTATGTCTCCTGACAGTTCAGCCATACTGGGTGGATATATCCACACCCAGAAGTATATAGATAGCATAATTGTGTTCTATAGGTTATTGAATTAAAAATAAAGAAAAGAAGTAATGTTTTGGGGGTAGAGGGAGAGAGGTAGATCTGGCAGGAGTTACAGGGAGAAGTTTAGGGTGGGTGTGATCAAAATACTTTGTATTAAATTATTAAGAACTTAATAAAACACTTATTTTAAAATGAAGTAGAACGTAGCTGTTAGAATGTTAATTAAAGTGGATGACAAGTAATGATGCAATAAAGCATTTTTCAATTGGATGTTAACACATTTTATTCATTCTAACCTATTCTGAAAAATAATGGATCATACATGGATTTGCCTTAAAGTTTCAAAATAAATGTTGTTTTGTGTCAGTTATTAACATACAACCATAAAAGATTTACATGTGATTCATAAACACAATGTTATTTCATACTAATTGAAATCTCTACCAATGTAATTATTCATTAGAGATAAAATGCTTATAGTAAATCTACATTGTTGACCAGAAACTTAAAATCTAGTAAAAGTTTTTACAAAAATGTGTATGATTAAAGTTGTAAATTAAAATTTCATAAAATATTTTGTTACTATTTTTTTATGTTTCAGATCATTTCTAATGAATTAAGAATGACTTTGGATTTTCTAAAAGAACACATATATATATATGTAAATGATATATAAACATATAATGTATGTTATATATGTGTGTGCATATATATAAACGATTTTCATTCACATAGGATTTAAGGCATATGAATCTTACAGAAATGGAAATTTTGAGCTCAGATATGTTGTCATTTTATGAATACTCATAATCACTTAAAGGCACATTGCTATTTGCATGAATACTGAAGGAAGGTAAAGGGAACATGTAGACAAAATATCTGAATACCTGTTGACTAAAATTTGAGGAAAAAACAATATATGTTATTTCCAATCATACTCTCCTTAGAATTCAATAACAAAGACAGACTTGTAAGACAGAATAAGAAAAAAAAATCCTCTATGAATTTTGGTGAATATCTAGCTTACTTCTTCACTTAATGATTAAAATATTTCAAAATTCTACTGAATCAATGTTTACTTTCTGAGTAACTTGCTTCAGACCAGCTGAAGCAAGAGTCTAAAAGTTTACTAAATGTAGGACATATGATAATTCCATAAAAAGCTGATGTATATATGAAGTCTGAATGTAATTTTAGAATAAATAAAGTACAACACATAATTTTATTAGATGTATTTGAGATGTGAGTGTTAGGGGGACAGAAAGATGAAAGAGGATGCCAGCTCTGACCTAAGTACTAATGGTGCAGTAAAAGTGTGATGCAACCTCTATTAGTGAAGAGTCAACAACACCATTCTGAGACACAGTGGGTGCATCATCAGAATCACCCTTAACAATCCCTTTCTACCAATTTAGCATCTTTTGACATACACCACAAGCTCTTTCCCTCTGTACCTATTGGTCAGTTCTAAAATCATTTCCAGGTTGTTTTAGATGTTTATTCAGAAGTTCCTCCCTAAGTAAGAAAATATGTATGAGGCTCCTCCAAAACTACCAAGATACATACATAACACATACATGTCTATATGATTTTAAGAAGAGATTTATTATAGGAATCATCACAGTCTGTCTCTAGAAGTTGAATTTCAATACTTGCTGACCATAAATTGGATAAATAAGAAAGTAGGTAGTGTATTGATCAGGTCTTTGGATGCTAGTACTACAATAACTCCATTCTGAGTGTACAGGCCTAAGAAGCATCAACATCGATACCTAGATGAACACAGATGTCCACCTTAAGTGGAAAGTGGAGTCACTCTTCTTCACTTGTTGGTTTCGTTCAGATTAATATTCAAGGATGTGCACACATGCTGAGAGAGCATATGTAGTTCCCTAATGTAATCTAGTACTAATCTCTTCTAAAAAAAATCATTACAGAGATATATAGAATTATATCTTTCCAGCTGTCTATTTGTCCCATAGTCAGTGAAGGTGACACATAGAATCAATCATTGTATTCACATAATGATAATACTAATAGTTTGAAGATAAGGTATTGGGAGAACAGCCATTTCATTGATGATAGTTTTAAGATGTGATTTTGCTCCACAGCAGTTAACTAAATAGTTATGGAAATCACTGGAAATGGTACTAGAAATGTAGTAAGGACAGAAGATGTTGGGAGGTTTCAACATAAATATGGAAAGTTCTTGAGGCCACAGGAAGGGTAGGATCATTGGGATTTCCAGGACACAGGTAAGACAGGGTGAGGAAAGGAAAATATTTAACACTGCTTTAGACTTTGGGACTTAAAAAGAATGTGGTTGAAAAGAGATAGTTACGAAGAACAAACATCCATATCATTACTGAATATACACAAATAGAAGTTAGTAACAATCACAATGTAGCAAAAGACTCATGTCATATTTCTTTTGATCAATGGCATAACTATGTCAACGAAGACCACAAGACAAAGTTTCAGGTTACTATAACATGCTATGCCTTAGATACATTTATTTATTTATTTATTTATTTATTTATTTATTTATTTATTTATTTATTTTATTTGTTTGTTTGTTTATTTATTCATCATGTTCTAAATTTTTTTCCATAGACATGTTTTGGTCATATATTTACTCTCCCCAAAATATCAGAAGGCCTACTAATGTCCCTACCCACCCCACTTTGTGTTCTTTCTCTGTCTGTTTAAAAAAGAAAACACAAATCAAAGCAAACACACCAAAGAACAAAAGATACTAAAACAAAACAAAGAAATATAAAACACAAAAAACAAGGAGTTCATTTTGTCTTGGCCAACTATTTCTGTGCATAGGACTGCCCTGGAATTTGGTCAATATACACACTGTCACTCCCTTGGAGAAAAATGATTCTCCTTTCCTGGCAGGTATCAATTTCAAGTAGTTTCTTGGTTAGGGTGGGGTTTTGTTTATTTGTTTGTTCAGTTGTTCTCTCTTCTACTTCTCCATGCCTGAATTTTTGTCTGTTTGGAACGTATGTTGGTACGTATGTCTTGTGAAGGCTATAACAGACTCTATGTGTCTATGTGTACATTAGCTCTGTCCAGTGTGGAAGACACTGTTTCCTTGAAAGTATCCACTACCACTGCCTCTTAAACTCTTTTCTACTCCTATTCTGAGTAGACCCCTGAGCCTCAAGAAAATGTGTGTGATAAAGACATCCCATTTAGAGCTGCATGGTTCAATGCCTTTCACTCTCTGAACATTATACAATTGTGTGTTTCTGTGTTAATTACTATCTACATCAAGAAGAAACTTCTTTTCTGAGAACTGAGTGTTTTAGCATTAATCTATGAGTGTAACAATATGTCTTTAGGAGTTGTTTTATTGTTACTTTCATTCTAAAGTATAATATTAGTATGTTTTCCTCTGGAGCCTATGTTCTAATCTGAGGCTCTTGGCCATTTTAACAGTGCTGGGCATAGGTTCCATTTCACATAGCAGGCTTTAAATCCAATTAAAAGTGCTTGGTAACTCCCATGTTATCTGTGCCACTATTAAACTAGTATACTTTGTAGACCGGTCTTTATTGTAGGTCACACAGTTCATAGACGTGTGGTATTGATGATTATTTTTCTCCATGACACCTTCTAGCACCATCCACGCTAGTCTGTATGGGTGAAGCTTCTACTTGGGCACCCACTCAATTTCTCCATGTTCGGTGACATAAGCGAGTGGTGTCTTCAGTAATGAGGCCTTACCATCAGGCAGAGGAGGGCAGCAAATAAAACTGGCAATAGCCTGTGGTGCTTGAGGGCCTCTATGTGACCCCTCATTGGCCATGTCTTAACTCTTTCTAAGGATTTCAGAAGTAAAATCTTGTTATTAATGGGTTAAATTATAGTTAGAGATAGCTAACAAGGAAAGGCAAAATGTAATCCTGAAGTCTTCCTCAAATCATAACCTTAGGTGGTATGCTTCACTAAATAAAATAAAATGTTTTTGAATATAATTGCTTACTGCAAAATTGTAATTGGCAAAATGTAAACTTAGTTTTATTTACTAAAGACATAATGCCAGATGTTAGCCATTTTGAGCTGACTTTAAAATTAAAGGTGTATGGAACAATATAATATAATTTTTAGCCAATTATTTTTCTCTGTAAAGATTAGATATATGTTTTAGGCTTTCAGTGACCACACAAGGTATGATCAGACTCACTGTCTTGAATTAGCAGTTTGGTAAGACTTCTCAGTTATGGCAGACTTTAAAGGGTTTGGCTTCTTTTATTACTTTATTAAGAAATTTTTTTAAGTTTATTAAGAAATTTCACAGATCCCCATCTCCTCCCTACTCCTACCCCTCCCAGCTTCCCTCCCCCCCACTCTGAAACCCACTCCCCATTCTCTCCTCCAACAAGGCAAGTTCTCCCATGGGGAGTCAGCAGAGCCTGGTACATTTAGTAGAGGCAGGTCCAAGCCCCTCCCCCTGCATCAAGGCTGTGCAAAGTGCCCCACCATAGGTAGTGGCCTCCATAAAGCCAGCTCATGCACTAGGGATGGATCCTGATCCTACTGCCGGGGGGCCCCTTAAACAGATCAAGCTACACAACTGTCTTACTTATGCAGAGGGCCTATTCCAGTTCCATGGAGGCTCCACAGCTGTTTGTCTAAAGTTCATAGTTTTGGCTTTTCAATGTGCAATTATTTGGATTTGCATAATGAGTACAT
The DNA here is from genome assembly GCF_949786415.1 of Peromyscus eremicus. Classification (NCBI taxonomy): domain Eukaryota; kingdom Metazoa; phylum Chordata; class Mammalia; order Rodentia; family Cricetidae; genus Peromyscus; species Peromyscus eremicus. The sequence goes on from NC_081417.1 coordinate 52,396,397, forward strand.
TTATTTATTTATTTATTCTTTTTTAAAATTTTATAATTAATTTAATTTTACATATCAGCCACGGATTCCCCTGTCCTCCCCACACACACTCACCTGCCCTCCAATCCACCCCCCTTTCCCATCTCCTCCAGGGCAAGGACTTCCCTGGGGATTCAGCTCAGCCTGGTAGATTCAGTGGAGGCAGACCCAGTCCCCTCCTCCCTTCACCCAGGCTGAGCAAAGTGTCTCAGCATAGGCCCCAGGCTCCGAAAAGCCAGCTCATGCACTAAGGACAGGTCCAGGTCCCACTGCCTGGGGGCCTCCCAAACAGTTCAAGCTAATCAACTGTCTCACTTATCCAGAGGGCCTGATCCAGTTGGGGGCTCCTCAGTTATTGGTCCACAGTTCATGTGTTTCCACTAGTTTAGCTATTTGTCCCTGTGCTTTTTCCAATCATGGTTTCAACATCTCTAGCTCATTCAATCCCTCCTTTCTCTCACCAATTGGACTCCTGGAGCTCCACCTGGGGCCTGGCCATGGATCTCTGCATCTGCTTCCATCAGTCATTGGATGAGAGTTCTATCATGACAGGGTGTTCAGCCATCAGATCACCAGAGTAGGTCAGTACATTTAAATATACAAATGGATAAAAGTAAAAATAAAATACAAACCAAATCCATATAATATCAGGAAAGCAGAGAAACATTTTTATAAATACCTTTCTGTGTTTGCATGAAAGAAAGATCACTAAGGATCACATAGGAAAGAGGCAAGGAAAAGGGAAAAAAAGAGATTCTGTTTCTAGAGAACACACTATAACAGTTTAGAAAGCATTACACACAAGCAATTATATGTGAAAGCCTCACTGAATTTGCTGGGTAGTAATTTGATTTTCCAAAAGAAGATAAATGTTTGTATGAACAGTGGTTATTTTATGGCTTTTTATAGACCATAAAAAATGTTTACTATGAATAATTTACAAATCACTCTTATATCATCTTATGTCAAATAGGCACTTGGTAAATATTTATCCAATGATGAATAACAGGTAAACATAGGTTTTTCTTCAAAGAGGATAATAGAACAGTATAATATTATGAAACCCACCAAAGGCCTTATTAATCATTGTGTCTATCTCACCTTTTAGAAAATTCTTCACAAAATAATGTATTAAAGGAAAGCACAAATAACATTTATAAGTTTTAAGTATTTTTGTACTAAAATTTCAACATGAAACAGAAATAGAACTAGACATAAATTCTAATAAATACCATACTGACTTCTTAGTAAAGAAAGAAGCAACCACGTTCAACTGATATATAGAAACATTGGCTCCGGAGTATGAAAGTTGCCTATGAATTCCATAGAGATCCATTGAAAAGCTGAATGCACTTTCTTTCTCTGTGTGAGTAGGGATAGACAGACCTGAAGTCCCTGGGCGTAGGGATGAGGAAGAAAGCGAGTCACTAGCAGACAGGCAGTCCCAGGACAGTACTTTGCTGTAAGGAGGTCAGCTGCAAACTGGACTGGACAATGGAATTCCAATTACAGTCCTGAGGTGACTCTTTTGAGACTGTCAAGGAGTTCCTTTTCTTTTGCACAGAAGAATACGATGGGATGCATTTTTACCCCTCTTTGGTGTCTCTGCTTGAGTCCTTCGGCACATTTGTGTCTAAATTTATTTCTTTCCCCCTTTTCTATTGTTATCTGCTAACACTGGTGCTGTGTGTTTCCTTACTGCGCGATGCTGCATGTGGTTCTGTCTTGCTCATCATTTACTCTTTTTCAAAAATCCACAGCAGGAAGGCAAGAACACACTCATATATCAGATTAATGTTTTGGTGCATTTAAGCACTCACTAATGTTGCGTTTGGAACCTTGTACTTGTTAGCTGTTGGTTGTTTCTGGCATTCTCCTTCCACATGCCATTGAAGCATCATATTTGTTTTATTGCTTTTCTTCAAGATATTTAGATTTTTCCTTAATGATCAGTATACACTGGCAAGTGCACAAGATACCTGAGCATCTGAGAACAGCTCATGAGGGTGCACTGGACCTGTGCATTTAGAGGAGCTCATGACTGTTCATGCACTCATGACTGTTCACTCTCATTAGGGCTGAGATGCACAGAAAAAAAACAAACAATAAAGAACACTCAAACCCCTGCCTTTCTCTCTCTCTCTCTCTCTCTCTCTCTCTCTCTCTCTCTCTCTCTCTCTCCTTCCCTCTCTCTCTTTCCTCTCTCTGTCTCTGTCTCTGTTTGTGTGCTTCCCCTCTCCTCTTTGCTGTTTGTTATAAAGTCTGGTAGGCAAAAGAGAATTTTTCTACAAATGGAAGTAGATCTCTTTGTTTATGCAAAACTATTAACTATTATTTATGAATCAATCAATTTTGAAGAAAATTTAAACAGTAAAGTTGAAATGGAAAAAGAATAAACTGAACAACATTCTTTTACATAAAATAACCTATTTTTATTTATTTATTTTTAGAATTTCATACATGAGTATAGAATTTACATCATTTTCCCCGTCCCTCTCCTCCCTCCAAATCATCTAGTGTCCCTTCATTCCCTCTAAAATTCAAGGCCTCTTATTCTTTAATTATTATTGTTGGTACACACACACACACACAAAACCCACACACAAAACTCACAGAAATTTATAAAAACATCCTACTATATTGTGTCCATTAAGTGTTGTTCATATCTATATGTGTTTAGAAAGGACCACTTTAGCAGCCTGGCTCCCAGAACTACTATCCAGGGTTACTTAGAGAAGACTTCTTAAGAGCAGGGATAGAAAGATTTCTGATCTATAATAATTCACACAGGAGCTGAGGGTCATTCTCTTTTATTTTTCAACTCTAATTCTCTTCTTCCAATCGTCTCTAATCCTCTAGCTCTAACTCTTTTGTTGCAGCTCTTTAGTTCTAAATCTTTACTTCCAATTCTTTTTGTTCTAAATCTTTGGTCCCAATTCTCTCTAGTTCTAGTTTTCTCTAGTTCCAATTCTCTCTCACAGTTCTCTCACATTTCTTCTTCTTTTATCTCTCACACTTTTCTCTCTGCCCCTTCAGCTACATCCCTCATTCAGCGCGCACGCACGCGCGCACGCACGCGCGCACACACACACACACACACACACACACATACACATACACACACTTATCTCTGCCCAGCTCTTTACACAGCAGCTCTCAACATAGTTCTACATAGCCCTTACCCACAGTCAAACTCAGGACAATTATATGTTACATTTCTAGGGTCCAAACCATCCACATAATACATGATATGTCATACAGTTTTTCTCAGACTAGGAAAGTCACATTGACCAGCCAGTGAATAATGCTTGGCCATGCATGTAGACTAAATGATTAGGATTCTCAGACAGAAAGCAAACAGTTAGTTGACTGAACCTTGAGCCTGTAACATAAGCTGAAGTTGGAAGTATGTACAGAAAGTCTAATACTGTGGGGGTTTGGGGGTGTATGTCTAATGATGTCAGCCTAACTTTGGTTTAACAGACACTTGGGAATTTGTCCTTCCATATTCTCTGCAAGTGCAGCTAGTTCATGTTGAATTTGCTCTGAAGTCTAAAATTAGCTGTCTCTGTGACTGAGAATACTGTTACTTTCCTGTGTCAATTACGAGAAATATTCTAACATTATCAGAATTATACAGCTTAAGCAGAAATCATCTTCCTCACCATCCACAGCTACATATGTGCCCAAAAGATGTAAAACACACTATTAACAGGCTGTGGAAGGAACCCCACAGTGATCTTTTTAGAGAGGTATTGTGGTGGAACATCAGAAAGTTACAGACAAAAAACAACTGGTTTCCACAGTCTGTGATCCCATGGACTTTATCTAGTGAGTTTCCCCATCAGTGAGTCATTCATCTGGTAGGTCAACCTGTTGAATACTAGTTGTCACCTGCTGTCTACTCCCACAGCCCTTGGCTTGGGATTGGATAACCTACCAGGGTTTTTATCCCATGGACAAAGATGATTCTCCCTCTCTCAGTCACCATAGCTCTTCATCCAGGGACTTTATGAGATTTCCCTTGTCTGTATTAGCATGTCCATTGATGTTGTTATTTTTTTCCTGTATTGTTTAGGCATCTGCATCATCGAGATTCCCTGGGTTTAGTTTTCTTGTCGTATAAAAGATCACTATCTTACAGCAACAGCATGCATGTGGTATTCTGTCTTTTACAGTCTTTCTATTCCCTCTTCAATGATGTTTCCTGAGGCTTAGGTATAGGGTTTGTAGATGTGTCAATTGAGGTTGGGCATTCAACAGTCATACACACACACACACACACACACACACACACACACACACAAATACTTTGTAACTAGTATGTTAAGTTGGGGGAAGATCAGAAGTGTATTTCATGGCACAAATAATCTTTAGAAAACATACATCTTAAATGTATTTGGATATATGGGTAAATCTTGTAAAGATGGAATATTTTGTCTTTTCTTGTAATGCCTACCTATATAGAAAACACAATATCTTAGTTACTAAACATTAATGTCATCATTAAAATTATCCATCTCCTATCATTTTATATTTTGTCCCAATTTCTTCTAGCATTTGACAAAATACTGCTGATTTCTCTTTGCAACCACCAAAGATTCTCTATTAGCATGACCATTTAGTAAGTTTGTTCATTTTAAAGATATGGGAAGATTCTGAATCACTGTGAATTCCACATTTCAATAGTACACCCACTGACACTACTCAGCATTTAGTTCTACAGGAAAACTGTGAATCCTGGTCTAGGAGGAGAAATTCAATCAAAATTTCTGCTGCACAAGCATGAAAATCTGAGTGTTGTCCCAGTACACGTGTATAAGTCAGGCATGGTGACACATACCTCTAAAGACAGCACTGGAAACACACACACACACACACACACACACACACACACACACACACACACACACCCCAAAACAAAAAAAAAAACCCAAAAATTTTTAAAAATGAAAGGAAACCCATTTATATTTCCCAGAAGGACTTCTAACTATTGGTAAAATTAAAACCAAAGAAGTCTTTGCCAAACAAGTTAGGATTAATTCAGTGTGCTTAGTTTCATATAAGGTAACTTCCATTCTCATTAAGATAAATAATCTTCATTTATAAAACACCAATATACTTTATCTTCTCATTTTAATTATGTCATAACAAAATTAAAATAAATGTAAGTGGATCAACAGAACATGTCACTGCACTAACACAATCATGTTTACTCTGGTAATTACTGAACAGTTTTCCAGTAACAAAATACCAAGTATAGTTGACCTCCATTTCTCAAAAGATCCACACTTTCAAATTCTACAGTTTACCTTTTTAGCTTCAAAATTATCTCCTGGCATGTTCACTGACATCTGTATTCCTACACAAAACAAGAAAAAAATCACTCCATGTTTATTGTCCCAGTTGAAGTCAAATAGGGCAACTGACCAGCATCTGATTTCAGTTTTTGTACTAAACACAAAAGTCACAGTTTGCTCTGTTGCTGAGATAAAATACACAGAAAGAAGCAACTTAAGAGTAAAAGGGCTTATTTCAGCTCACAGTTCCAGATTACAATCCATCACAAGAAAAATCAAGGTGCAAGAACTTGACATAAGTTGGCATGCCCAGTTGAGAACACAAATTGGACTCTACAGCTTTGTGTGTGTGTGCTTTCATTTGTTTTATCTCCTTTCAGGTTTTGTTTATTTCTAAGAAAGAAACAATATGAATTTGGGTGGTTAGGAAGTAGAAGAAGATCTGAAAAGAGTTGAGGAGGGGACAGATTATGATAAAATATATTGTATAAAATCCTCAATAAATAAATAAATATGAAATATAAACACATTTATCAATAAAACATAAAAATACACATAAAACAAGACTGGCATTGGTTAGTTAATATATACCATAGGAGCAATGTTTCAATATGCACTAATTTGTTATTTTCAGTGTGGACAGAACATAAGTACCATGAAAAAAAGACTTGGCTATATGTTTGCTTATATATGCATGTATATGTATATATATGTATATATATATGCATGTATATGTATGTATGTGATATATTTCCCTGTAGGTAACTGGAACTTCTGGTATCATTACTCTTTTCTTTGATAACATTCAAATTCATTGTTGTTTACAATCTAGGGTTTTTATGTAATAAGATATGACATATTTGTTAAAACAGAAATTGAACTAATTATAAACATTCTTTTAACTTCTCTTTGCTTATCTGAGAATTTCTAAAACCATGTATGCAGATTATCACTTAACTATCATTAAATTGATGAAGACTATTATCACTTTATAGTAGGAATGAGGGACATTAATCATACTAGATGTAGCCTGATGGGGCATTGAGCTGTGGGGGAGGGGAGATAGATAGATAGATAGATAGATAGATAGATAGATAAACACAGAGACACTGGGAGAGATAGAGAGGACAGAGAGACAGAGAGATACAGAGACAGAGAGGCAGCTTAGCTTTATTCTGATTCCAGGAGTGGTGGAAAGCCTGATTATCACTCAAAGTCAGTTTCCTGATAGGTATGATAATTGTTCACTCAGAGTAATAGACATGATGAAGAACATTTGCTTACAAATTCCCATCATCTCTGCAGGGCAGGTCTGGCCTTATGTCTCTAGAGTGTGATCTGGTCTTAACATATTAAGTCCATGAGCTAACAATCTGCATACACGTCACCTCTATATTTTTATATTCACATGTAGAAAAAATAATTGCATACATAAAATTTTAATAGAACTATAATTGATTTGGAGAGAAAGGACTACAGAAAACCAAAACGGGATTAGAAGTTAGATTTGCCAGAAGAGAAATAGCATCAGAAAGCTTAAGGGCTATTCCAAAGTGAGATTCAGATAGGTGAGGCCAATCTGCATCAGGATTAGGCTTGAGGATAAGGAGGTACTAACTGTCTAAGCACAGTTTGATTCTGGATGGTCAAGATCGTATGCCTATGTACATTTTCTTTGAATTAGATATTTCCTTATGGCAGGCACTCTTTCTTAAGACACCCCCTACCCCGACATTTGCCATTTATACTTGGCCACTCGCAGAGCTAAAGAAGCAGTATTTGTTGTTGCAAAAAGGTTTCTGGGTAGTTAAACCATCATACCTGTCATAAAAGCTAAGAGCACTGATTTAAATTCTTCGGTGTGCTACTTAATTACCTTTTTAATTAGGTTGAAGTGTCTTTTCACCCTCTCCTATTTTAATTCTGTCACCCTGCTTTCAGGGGCCAAGTTATAAACACACTGCAGTGAATTGCTCTCCCTGACTGCTCTTTCCCCACTGAGCCAGCTGCTCCTGTGAGTTCAACTGTCAGTGTGAGAGCGCTGGGCAGATGCTCCAGGGGCCCCCTAATAACGCTGGCAACAGGGACTGCTCACAGCCCAGGCTGACAGCTAAACAGAGCTCAGGGGAACTGAGTGTGCAGGAGAAACAAAAGAACAGGGCCCTCTGATGCTTGAAGATGCTAGAGTGACTGCCAGTGCAAGTTGCCATGCTCCTGCCTGCCTAAGTGGCTCAAGGGCCGGAAATATGTCTGTCAAACTCAGAAAAGAAAACCAAGACTCAACCCAAGAAGCGGAAGTAAAGATTTGGATCCATTTATAATTCTTTCATGGAAAAATGTAATCATATCGCAAGAAGTTAGAAGCCTGTTGTGTCGTCTGAGACTCAGAGGTAGGGGACATAGATGACTAGGGATGAGAAGCTTCCAAGAGCTAAACTTTCCCCCAAGAGAAAGATTACCCTGCTGGGAAAGATCCTGAAAGAAGATAGTGGCTTCCTGAATTGTAAAAACACCCTAGGAAAAAGAATCCTCACACACATTTCTGGACTATTTTTACTTGTGGTAAATTACACACAGTCCCAAAAAAATATGGTATTTACCCATTGCTAAGTGTACAGTTCAGAGTTACCATGTATCCCTGTACAAGGATCACAACATCTCTCTTTAGATCTCCTTCATCTGGCAGACACTCCTTATCCCTTGTGTTAGGACGGGGCAGCTACTATTCTATCCCCAGACTTTATGAATTATACTACTTGAGTCCCTCAAATCAGAGGGATCATTTAGTCTTTCTTGTTTGGTTGCCATATTTCACTTGGTAAGATGTACTCAATTTTCATTCACAGTTCAGCTTGTGCCAGCGTCACCTTTGTTTTTGAGGTGCATAGTATGTATATGACAGTTTTATTTAGCTGTTGCTAGGCGCTTGAATTGCTTCTACTTTTGGTGAGAAAAGGAAATACAAATATCACCCTGAGACCCACATGTCATTTCTTTAAGGATTTTTTTTAAAGAATGGAATGTCTGTATCACATAACTAAAACAAAACAAAAAACAAACAAGCAAAAACAAAACTAAGGAACCACCATATTATTTTTCACATGAGCACCACAGTATTCCATACTTCCTATAAAAAAACAGGAGTTTTCATTTCTCTGTACTCTTGCCACGACTTTTTTCTGTTGTGTGTGTGCATTTGTGTGTATATGTGCCATTCTAATGATGTGTGGTTTCTCAGATACAACTAGTTTAACACACTATATATCTTAAAAGAAGGATTTTTGGGTGTTTATTATTAGCATAGCTGTTGTAGAACTAGGATAGTAGCCCAGATTTCTGACCAGCAACTTGAACTCAGAATTAAAAGATTATCATGTTGTATTTTGTTTCAAAAACCACAGTTAACAACACACCCAACCCTTTTAAACTATCCTTTAACCCAGTCTATTCCCACAACACACATGTTTATACACTATTAATCTGGCCCCCATAAAAGTTCCTTACCTAATAGGGAAATGTATACACATGCAAAACATTTTAAAAAAGAAGCACACATTAAAAATAAGTGAGTATTGAGTTTGACAACGTTCTAACAGAAGTGAGTAATGAGAAGATGCATAGAAATGGCGTCGAAAAGGATTCAACACAATTTGAAACCGGTATGTACCAGGTAAGTTTCATTCTGAAGTGTGTACAAGAAAGGATAATTTACTGTTATATGGAAATTTAAAATCTGCAAAACACCAAGTAACAGAAAACACATGTTACAAAATTTTCATATTTATTATTATTCTCAATAATACTCTTGTATAAGAAAAGGTGTGTGTGAGTGTGTGTGTGTATGTGTGTGTGTGTGTGTGTGTGTGTGTGTGTGTGTGTGTATACTCAAATGCTATTTTAAGGTTCTGAAACTCATTTCTTTCAACCAATAATAATTAAAGCGGGTTTTGAAGTAGTGGAGAACAAGAAATAAAACACCTGCTCCCTGGAACTCATTTCCCAAAAGGAAAGAACTCAGAGCAGCAGAAAACAACATCATAGCTGCCGGTTAAGATAAGCCAGAAGTTTCTGATTGGTCTCCAATGGAGCAAAAGTGGCCAGCAGATGGTCAGTTTGTTTGGAACAAGATAAAATTTAAATTCTGAAAATCCTTCTAGGGGAATCTGTGGCTGATATGTAAAATTAAATTAATTATAAAATTTTAAATAAAGAAAACCAAACAACAAAGTAACAAAATTCAAATAGCATACACAACAGGAAAGTTTCAAAATTAATGTTAATAAAGTCTTTCCACAATTAAAATTTAAAATATTAGAGTCAACCAACACTCTGTAGCTTTGGAAAAAGAATCTATAAATCTGAATTCTTAATTCCTGGAAAATTATGAAAGATGGGACACGATTGGCTGATAAGATGGATGGATTACATGGGAATTGTGGCATATGCCTGTAATTATGAGCACTGAACCAAACAGCTTGTGAGTTCAAGGCACAAATTAGGTCCATAGTAAGGTCTTATCAATGAAGAATGAGGAATCAGAGAAAAATAGGAGAAGGAAAAAATAGAAAGACAGAAAAAAAGAAAAGAAACAAATGTCATAAAATGGACTGTCAAAAAACTATAAACATGAGTAGATTTAAGCCCAAAGACATTTAGAGTGATTTCTTTGTTGTTCTCTTCAATATATCTGCAAAGGCATATTTATCTTTACTTTTAAATGAGAAGTGTTATTTAAAGGTGTACAAAGAATCAATCCCTTCTTGGTTAACAGATATTTTAAACAAAATGTGCTAATTACTGAAAGATCTCAGTATTGTTTTAACAATAATAACACTGTTTTGAAAGACATTTTTTCTATGCTGAGACTTATACCTTCGAGTTGGTGAGGGATAGGAGATTGGAGTGGCCATCTGGCATCACATGGTAATGTGGTAGGAGCTAGTAACACATGGAATGCTGATCATCCATAGGTATACAGAGGTACTCCAAACTTGTCTGTTCTATAATAACAAAATCGAATTACTTTAAATTGGAAATTATAGTGTTAAATTGGGAATTATAAATGTCTTTGGTGGCTCTTCTGGAGGATGAATTTTGTATTTCAGAAAAAAAAAAAATGAGTTCACCACTCACCAAGACAAGAAGTTTTTAAAGTCCAGGGGGAAATGTAAACAAAGGGGAGGTCACAAGGGATACAGACCCCAGCAATCCAAAGGAGCCATGGCAATGAGCTCAACAACACTTCAGAGACTGGCTGCCCTTTGACCCTGAAGTCTATTTCTATAACTAATAGGTAGGTGAATTTAAACAAACATCTGGACTATCATTTAACACTCTGCAATGTTGTAGAGTTACGCATGAATGCCTGCTAAATTTATGTATACTGCTATCTCATGGCCTCCTCAAAGAGAAAATCTCTGAATACAGGGGAGAGGATTTAAAGATTTGTTCTATGGGAAGACCAAGGCAAATGTGACTACTTGGAATTTTCTCTCATAAATTTATTTTCTGTGAATTTCCCTTTTGAAGGTCTTCATTTACATCTTTTAGGCAAAAATAATTAGATAATAATAAAGTTAGCAATAGGTAAAAGAAGATTTATAAAATATTCTTCTCATAGTTGACTTACGTGTATAGAGACCTCTAAAAAGGATCATTGACTTTGGAACTTGGTAATGAATTGTTGAAATTGTTCTTCTTTGATGAAAAGTAACACAATATTAAATCAACATAAATGTATGAACTTAAACTGTAGCTCAAGCTAACAACTGTAAAGTTGTTTGGAAAGATAGTCAGTCATTGAGGAAATTATATATTCCTACATATTCTTAAAATCAACCCTAAATTTGACATTGAAAATGGAAGGAGAAGCTTATGTCTGAGTAGGTAAGGGTACATAATTATTTTCAAAGAAATTATGACTCAGTGAAGTTTAACATTGAAATCAATTATGATTGTAAGATTATATGTATTATTTTCTGATACCCTTTATTCTAGAATATTTGGCCAATGGAGTAAGCAATAGCTCCACAAATACTGAGTCATTTGCAATCTGCTTGTTGGAATTTCTGGATTCCAATATTGAAGCATCAGAACAAGGGAGTCAAATGTCCTAGCAGATGCTCAGCATGCTAGGTATTCGCAGCGCCTTCAGAGAGAAAAAGCAGAAAGAACACGCCATAGTACATGGATGGCATAGGTATTGTTATTATTATTTATTGGCAAGGGAAGCTTTGAATCAATGTAAAAGAAAGAACTTTGAAATCAAACAGCACTAGTTTTTAATATGTGGGTTCTCAGGCTCATGAGACCTCTAGCAAATTAATTTCCAATGAACCACTAATTTTGAATCAATGTTTATAAAAAGGAAAATAATAGTTAAACTGCAAGTATATCAAACATAAGCCATTTTTCCTAGGGTGGGGTGCCTTTTTATGGTGATTTTCTTAATAGGAGATGCTGAGCATTTTTTAATATATCTGTTTGCCACTAGTGTGCCTTCATTTGAGAAATACATATTCAGGTCTACTGCCCAATTTTTGTTTGGCTTCTTTCCTTTTACTTCTGCATTCCTTATATTCTAGACATTAGCTTCAGGCCAGATGTTCAGCTTGCAAGTGTTTTCCACTATTCTGCGAGTTGCTTCTCTCCGGTCCTTGCTTATTCTGCTGTATTGTAAGGTTTTAGTTTGTTGTAATTGCACTGCCCAGTGCTGTGGGATGGTCTGTATGTCAAATCGCTCTGATTGGTCAATAAATAAAACACTGATTGGCCAGTGGCTAGGCAGGAAGTATAGGTGGAACTAACAGAGAGGAGAAAAGAAAGAACAGGAAGGTGGAAGGAGTCACTGCCAGCCACTGCCATGACAAGGAACATGTGAAGATGCCGGTAACCCACGAGCCACGTGGCAAGGTATAGATTTATGGAAATGGATTAATTTAAGCTATAAGAACAGTTAGCAAGAAGCCTGCCACGGCCATACAGTTTATAAGCAATATAAGTCTCTGTGTTTACTTGGGTCTGAGCGGCTGTGGGACTGGCGGGTGACAGAGATTTGTCCTGACTGTGGGCAAGGTAGGAAAACTCTAGTTACAGCCCAGTTTTATATTTTTCCCGTGTGCTCGTGAGACCTTGTCTGAAAATTGTGTGGATTGCTTTTTTTGTGAGAACTGTTTTCATATGGATTCATATCTATAGAATTCTTAGTTATAAGTAAAATGTTTCCTCAGCTATATAAAATAATGTTCAAAGGCCAATCACTCTGTACAAATGTCACTACCCTCAAGATTGATTTCACATTTCTCCAACCTTAGATAAATTCTTGAATCATTAATATTTGGTGACAACATATACGTCAAGTGTACTACAATGCTTCCAAATCAATGTGTGACATCTGAAAAGACTTGATGTATCTGTTTTATTGACTGATTTTATCATAACTATAAGGACAGCACAGAAGTATACTTTGAATTCTCTTAACTCATGGAGCCTTTATTCTTCCCATTTTTTCTATAACTTTAAAGTTCATCATATTGCATGTCAAAAAGTAAAAATAAATGATCCCCAGTAAGAGAGTTTTCTCTAAGATACAGGGGCTACATTGGAGGTTCATTGCAGGAGTCATACTGGTACATTTAGTCTCACGTGACATGCCTAATATGTTTCTCAAATCTCTGATGCAACGACCAAAGGGTCCATTGAAGTTTATTTATTCACATCATGTAATGAGAACCATGCCTATCTACTAAAGCTTCAAGAGTGGGTGCTGTTTTCTAATGGATTTTAGTTTTCTATTAACACAGTTGAGAGAGTCCTCAGTGGTGTGATCAGCTGGGTAAAGGGCAGTGGATAGCATTGCTCCTACTTTACTTCTCCAACTTTCTTCTTCTGCCACAGGAAATGAACTATTAAGAATGCATCCTTTGTTAATTGCAACTCAAAACACCATTTTTCTCTTTGTCTTATAATTAGCCAAATTCTCCTATCTGAGTTACTCCTCCAATTTCAAGTCTATCCTCATTGGTTATGTCCTTTTGTGGCTTTCAGGCTAATCATTATGTTTGTGAGATTTGTCCATGTTTTATGTGTAGCAAAATGTTTTCATCCATTTTTATTACTGAACTGCATCATCACTATTGTTAATTTATCCATACTACTAGTTATGGACATTAGGATTCATTAAAATTTTAGGTCACTGCAAATAATGTACTGTAAATATGTTTGCTCATGTATTTTTCTACATGGGCTTAGGCACAGCTATGGGAAATTGATCAGTCTTTGATAGAATTATGTTTAACTTTTGTACCTATTACCAAACAGTTTCTCCAAGTGATATATTATTTTATTACCTCTCATTAATATTGATTTAGACAAAGAATTTTTTTGTATTCTAAACTCCTTATTATCAGTTCACATGATAACTAGAATTTATTTAAAATAGCTCATCATAAACAGTGTGGGTGACTATAAAGTTACTTCAAGGATTAGCAGAAATATAAATAGAAAGGGCATCCTCCCAGATCCCATGTCAGTCAACAAACATGGGCAAATACCGGCATTTTCCTAGTTCCTGAATTAATATCAGAGCTTCAATAGTTCATAACTTTCACCAATATACTTGGATATTTAGTTTATAGCATTTTTGAAAATACATTTTCATCAGGAATTTTATGTTTTGACATAGCATTTTTTTTAAGAATTTGCCTCCTCTGGTAAAACCTGTCCTATTTAGAGCTATAGATTGGGTTAATTATTTCACAGACAATCCCTATTTTCTCATAGGCAAACTTTGAGTCATAGCCTGAAGGCTGGTGCTTGATGTTTGTTTTCTCTGTGTCCATCTCTTGTTCTTCAGAACGTTATCATATCCATTTCAAGTGACCTTTGCAGACAAACACAGCAGCAGGATCTGGAAAGACAGGGGACAGAGGAGAAATGTCCGTGCCTTTTTGCTAATTAATTCTTGTTTGATACATATTTCAGTGGATAGTAGAAGCTAATCTAATGCTTTATAACCTGGTTCAGAATCCACTACATTACAACCTAATGGCCGTGGAAGACTAAGTATTATTGTTGCTTTGTGCCTTGTCTTAATCTTTCCTGAGGTAATTACTCAGTGGTCTCTGAAGAGGACGCCACTTCTCCTGTAAGCTTACGTATTGTGAATGGCTCTGTGAAACCATAATTCATTACTCTAGACCAATCGTTCTCTGTTATATTCTCTGTAATATGTTGGCTTCACCAGGCTTGACTTGCCTTCTGGGAAGCTGGAAATAATTTTTGGTCAGAAGTACTGTGTTTTGCTTTGGGCTAGAACTTCACATAGACATCCATTTGCCTTATGGATGTGGTGGTAATCTGAATTAACATGATAATAACACTCCAATAAAAATAGTGCAGGGGATTAACATTTCAGGTTCATGTTCAATGTCTTGAGGACTAATTTATTGTATGTGTCCACTCTCTAAATTCTGTTTTTCAAACTGTAAAAAAGATGCTCCAGAAGCTGGAATGTATGCATGTAATATGTTATCACTTCTTCGTTTGGTACTGTACATGCCAGGATCCAAGAGCCTAGAGAATAGACTCTAAAATGCTAGTAACTGAATGGGAGCTGCTTGCCCCCAAAGGAGGCATTATCTGAGGCAAGAACACCTGTTTTTATTTATTTAATTGTTTATTTATCAAAGCAATTCCTGTAGAGGAGTTTAACATATCACTGGCAGCCAACTATTTCAGGCACCTGAAGAATAAATACCATAGTATTGAAGGGATTCAAGGTGGCATATCTCAGGGTCATCTCATTTCACACCCAAGTTGGATTATTTTAAACATCACTCTCTTTCTTTACCAGATAGTAAATCTTTGATCTGGTGTTGACTCAATCTTAATTTTGCTTTTAATTCTTTCCTGTGATATACTAATTTTCTGGGCTTGCTCTCCTTTCCTCTCAAATATTATGGGCCTTATTAAATAGGAAGGAGGGACGATGGAGATGGTTCCATGGGTAAGAACACTTGCTCTGAACAACATAGATCTGGTTGCAAGCGTTTGGTACCCAAGTAAAAAGCTTTCATGGCTGGACATACCTATAACTCCAGCAAAGATCCCAAGCCAAAAAGGCAAGCTTCTGTTTCAGTGAGAGAGGCTGTTTCATGACAGTAGGGGGAGAGCAATAATGAAGATACTGAATGCCCTGCTCTGGTCTCCCTGTGAGCTGTGCGGGTCCATTTGCCCACTAAAATAAGTGTAACACACACACACACACACACACACATACACGCACACACAAGCATGCACTTATACACAGAGACAGACTGACTTATCTTTGGTACTCAGGGCTCGAAAAGGAGCAGAGGTAGCATTCTTCTAAAAGAGCATTCCAGTTCTCCCACAGTTTACCCGGCTTCACATCAATGCAACACATGATAAAAAACATCAAACAGCCAACTAAATTTATTGCTAGTATTTTCACTAAAGACTTAACACTTTGAAAAGAATATTTTTCCAAAATTTCTGCATAACATTTTTAATTGTGACCTTTTGAGTAATCACATATGAGAATATCACACCAGTTTTCAAATAAATTCTCCCTAGTCCAAACTGCTATTAAAGTGTATTAAAGGAAGTATCCAGCATGGATTCTCCCTTTCTTCTTAACTAATTTGAGCATGCAAACACAACACACTCTATTATACCTTCATCTTCCCTTCATAGGTGCCTTATTGCATTATACGGCCCTCTTCATGCCAAGCTTATTTCCCACATCTCACCCAGTTACTAACCCTACAATATTGCATGCTGTGTTGATGCCATTGATATATTAAAGAATGAGAAATGGTATGTATTTGTTGTCCAAATAGACACATATTTTAAGTGTCATGATGACCATATCCTATCCAAAAGAGTACATATGATGCTAGTCAGATAGTCCCACCTCAAATTTTGTTGAATTTACTCACACATATCTGCTGATGTAAAGGTGTGGAATTATTCACAGAAGTATAAAACATACATCTGGATCTGCAGATATAGGTATAAAAATAGCAGGGACTACCCCTCATCTTGAAATTCAAAAGCAATGACCTTCCACGGAGATCTCAGTGCAGAAAACTGTCCCTGTGGAAAACTGTCTTTGTGAGGGGCTTTAGCAAAGCACTAGACCACCCATAGGAGCATCATGAAAGTGTCTATTGCCAGTGCAGTCACAATATTTTGTTCAGACATATCTGGATTTATTTTTAAACAAAAGGGAACGTTCTCTAGACCCATGGGTTTTCTTTTAAACACAGGCAAACTTCTACCCGCTTTGGAAGCTATGATAATTTTCATGACACTCTAGATCATTTCAAAAAGAATAAAATATAATGAAGGGCTGCTCCTACAAACACAAATTTTAGAATCCCTTGAACTGTCTGTGTGGGAAATTCTTCTCTCAGGGGAAGTAAATTTAAGTGGAGCTGCACTTGGGCTCAGTCTGTATTCCCCTCTCAATTACCATCAATACCGCTGAATCAGGACCTACACCAAAATTCCTGAGATAGCTTTTTAAAAATCTAAAATAAAAGAAGAAAGTGCTATTGCAGAGGAGAAAGAAATCTTCATACAGGAGGGGCAACATCCCTGGAGGGCTAGAACTCACAGTATGAAATAATGAAAAAAAAAAAAAAAGAAAAAGAAGAAAAAGCAAGCTTGAAATACTCCAATCAGAACATACACATCATCCTTGTTCTTTCTATTAATTGTTCAGGGCTGCAAATATTTGATGTTGTTTTACTTGCCTTAAGATACATAGCACATTTTAAACAGATATATAATAAATAACATATGTGATTATTGTAATGTAGAAACAGAATAGCAAGTTTGTGCAATGTATTTAGGGGATTTCTCCTTTTTGAATAAATAGAAAACTCTTTCAAACAATGTTCCCCAGGCATTACAGAATGGTAGAGTCCCTTGTCATGGCTTATTGCTTAAGCATGCTGCAGGCAACTACTATATCAGCACTTAGTGGCTCAAAACAATAAGATACGTTTAGAAGATGCAGAACATTATTCAGCAATGTTCTTAGTAACAGATAGATCATTGCTTGTGCTTAGAGGTTTCAATAAGAGGATCTGTCTTTATTTATTAAAATCATAAAAGTCAGTGCAGAACTGCTTACTATATTTAAGAAATCGCCAAGGAGGAGATCATTTGAAGATAATAGTACAATCTGATATTTTTGAATGTTTGGCTTTTCTATATATATTAACATTTAATAGTCAAGGCTGAGTAATTAGATGGGGAGGTTTTGTCTTGAACACATTCTGTACTCCTTAACAGAGACTCACAAATCCTGCTGCATAAAACATTCAAAATGTTTTTCCAGCTGCTGTAAGTGCCTTTGTGAGGGGCTTTAGCAAAGCACTAGACCACCCATGGGAGCATCATGAAAGTTGTCCGAATCATGCATCTGGATGCATTATTTGTAATCTGACAGCTGAGCACTACAAAACACGTTCTGCCTCACCCATGTTCGTTTCTCTGCAAATGTTCCATTGTAGACTCAAGGTACCATCCTATGGGTCTGAATGATGTCTGTGAGGCAAGGATTTGAGTCTGTGAGATAATAGAATTTAGTTCTATCTGATTACAGGAAATTACTTAGCAATATTTCAATAGAAAATAAATAAATAGAATTTAATCTATATTCTATGGATCTACGTGAAAAAGGAGTATCAGATTTGAGATGGTGAGAGTACAAAGTCTTGATCTTCATTTTATCATAATATGAATATGCTAATTGAACCCAAGTTCATAGTGGAGATTGCACTACAGAATATGTACAGAGATGAAACTGACCAGGGTGCTAAGAATCATATTAACATAAAGACATACCCTAAGTGTATGCAGGTAAGAATCATCAGGGCTAAGAACCCAGGTGGACTGGATGTTAGTGTAAGCCAGAGGCTCACTACTGGCTCTGCAGGTTACTAGCCTGATGAACTGTGCAGACAAGTCTCTACACTTATAAAAGTGTCTTAACAACATATAAATAAAACCCAAAGCTTACCTCGCTGAACCATTGAGAGACTTAAACCAGCTAATTCTTTTATAATTTAAACCACATAATTCTCTTATAACTTGTTTACTGCAGCGCTTTGCTTATAGTCAGTGTTTGATTACTATTACCCAGAAAAAATTAGAACACGGAAAAGTCAGGTTCAGGTTTGAGCTTCGCAATATGCGGCAGTCATAAAGGCCCTAGCGAGAGTGAGAAATGAAGGGAAGTGGTGGTTAATGGAAGTTCCTCTCCAACTCGGCCCCTTTAAGTCCCACTTCATAGGGCCGTTCAGGAACATAATAACAGGCCACAAACACAACTGCCCTTCAATACATGAAGGTGAGCTGCGTGTAGGTGGGCAGAAGGGCTACAAAGGTGCAGTGAGGCACAATGGGAAAAGCATAAAACAGCTGTTGATCACTGGGAAGTAGGAGCAGCAAACAGGCAGGGCCGGCAGGAGCCAGTCAGAGAAGAGGCCGCTCAGAGACAGGGAGACAACAGAGCATTCCGTGAGGCAAATTGACTGAGCTCTGAACAGCAGGAAGCTGGGCAAGTCAACTGAAGGATTTCCCCTTGTACTGTGGCCTGGGGTACAGCATAAGTCCGGCAGTCCTCTCTCTCTGCGGTTGGTATATAGATTCAGACATGTCCTAAAGGCAACTGGGAAGCGTGTGAAAAAAAGCAAGAGGCTGTGTGTTTATTCACAATGTTCTACCACCTACCAGGTCAGTGAACTTGGGCAAGTCACTTGACCTCTGTAGCTCACAAGCACGTTTTCTAAACACTGGGTTGCTAACTGACCAAGTATCTCATGTTAGTTTTGGTGTTTGAACCATTTTCCATTCCTCGCTCCCCCAACATTTGGTTCATGTATGTGCCCTGGGAAATACTCAGGGAAATCTGGTTTTTGTTTGTTTGTTTGTTTTTTGTTTTGGTTTTGTTTTTTTTCCACAGGAACCAATTTCCTCTCTCCATAACAACAGTAAAGCAACACACACACACACACACACACACACACACACACACACACACACACACCATCCTGCTGTAATCATTTCAGTCTATCCAGAAATGGTTCCCATTCTTCACTGCAGAGATTGTCTCCATTCTTTATCTGGGATTACTTTTGCTCTATGAAGCTCTCTGGAGCTTCAAAAATCTTGGTCTTATTGCTTCCAATCCAGATCCCATGTGCAGATCTTTACTACTTTTATTGTTGTTGTTGTTGTTGTTGTTGTTGTTGTTGTTGTTGTTTTTATTATTGCTATTCCTAGCAACCAAAATTCACGTCTTTTAAAACCTGAAGGAGAGCCCGTCACTATCACTGGATTTGCCCTTATCCAAATTCTCATGTGCTTCTTGACCACAAATTAGGTCACAGATAAGTTTGGAACTGCCAATCAGCCTTGGATTCATTAAGCTTTTTAAAGTGCTAGTGCCGCAGTACAAATGGCAGTGTGTGCCACAGATAACGCTATCATTTGCATAGTTACAATCAGCTAGTGAAAGAATGCCTGAGAGGCAGAGGAGATGCATGGCGAGTGCAAAGTCACTTTCAGATTTGCATTCATTTTGGTTTTAAATGGAGAACAGAGGACCTGACTGAAAGGGCATCTCCTCCTGTTCAGTTTGATTCAGCGGAGCCTGTGCCTAGAGAGCAGCTCAACGCTTTGAAAGTGCATTGTGATCTTCCTATGAGCTATTCTTCTCAACAATGTATGACATAGCTAGTAGGCATTAGTATCCATAATTTAGTGAAAGGAAGTGAATCAAAAACAAGTTGAATGACTTGTTCGGCACTGCAGGAAGTCACAGCTGTGGCAGAGGAAGAATCTCTAGCTCTGTGCTGGCTCCACATCTGTTGCTAAGCCCCATTAGCCATGTTTCCCTACCTATACCCTATAATTAGCCAGAATGAGTACTGCCAAATCAGGACCTTGCATTAATTTTCCCTCCTAGTAGTTCCTTTCCTTTAAGTTAATCAGTTGACTTGCAAGACATCATAAAAACAAAACCACAGCCCCTCGTGCTGGGAACAACAACGATGGTGAACCAGGATTCATTTATCCTAGGATTGGAGGCACAAGGAGTTAATGTTTCTGAAGGTTGCAGCTGATGCTGAGAGAAGCTTGAAATTCTTGAGAGAATTGTGTTCTACTTAAATGACAGGTACCAGCATCTGACTGATATTTTCTATAGTTTTCCCCAGATGCATGGTTTTTCCTTGGAACCTAAGATTTGCGGAATATCCCTGTATTAATTAGGCGTATGCTAGTATTTCAAAGGGAGAAATGATAAGACAAGTGTCTAGCATTTTGTTGTATAATAGATACAATTTATTGGAAAACACATGATACTAGAAAGGGAGAAAAGGTTAAACCCTTTCTTCAGGAACCATAATGGAAAATACTGTCAGGAACAGAGAGCAACCCCCTAAATATAAAAAACAAAAAGTAACTTCTTTACTAGAGGAAAAAGAAGTTAAAAAGCACTGGAATCCCTGACTCAGCAAACACAAGCAGTTGATAAATGCACCTGCTACCCTGTCTAAAGCTGATCTAGCCTTTTCAGGGTGGCCTTATCAAGTTAAGATCTTGTTGGAGAGTAATGAACACAAGAAAGACGCTGCTGCTCAATTGCTCATCATTAGAGCCCTGTGTACAGCTTGAGGGAGAGCAGGGACTCTGATAAATCAGTGCTTCGAACCTCCTGATAATTGCTGCTCAAATTTTGGAATCTAGGTATTATTCTTGGCTAAAGTATCTGCCACATGGCCACACTGCATTAATATACTGAAGACAAAGTAGTATAGGTGTTTGCCTTACAAAGGAAATTAGCAGAACTGAACTATACATGAGCGAGATCTAGTGCATCACATCGGGCAGTATACTTGAAAATCATTATTTTGCCACACAAAAGGAATGATAGTCGCTTATGAAAAGACAACTGAGAACACAGAGGAGTGGAGGTTAGTTATAATGAGAGTACTATGGACATACGAAAGCAACCCTGTATTTTGCAGCATGTCAGCTATGTGAATGTAAAACCTATTATGCACAAATACTGTTCAAATGTCATTTCTCGCCCTCACAAGAGCCCTGGAGAATGAGTAGCACCCAGCATAACCTATGTTAAAGATGAGAGTTACTGGATCTCTAATTTTGGGTCACATGATATAGATTCAGAGGCTCTGTTTCAACCCTTAGAAATTCCCTGCTGCCCCCAAATGGGTTTCTTTTCTTATTGCCTACAATCTGCTTGAACTTAACCCTCAGTCAGTAACATAACAGTTGTCTCCAGAGTCATCAGATCACCCTCACTTCTTATTGTCTGACTCCAAGGAATCATCCTTGGACATCCTGAGGCCACACATGGTACAGGCACCTCTATGTAAGTGGGGGTCAATATTCTTCCTCCATCCTTAACACATTCAAGACTAGCTTCCTTTCCTAACTCACCACAGTCCATGGAATCCTTCTAAATCTAGAACTATGGCTTTGTGTTCATCTGGTGCTCATGTCAGAGGACTCTAAAGTATTTTACTTCTGAGGTTGATTCAATACTGAAGCACTAAGGACCAGGTGTTCTCCAGTCTCTCAAACTGCACAGAAACTCCTGTGGTTTTCAGAGCAAATAACATGTCCTGAAGTTAATTTGTTCCAACCCAGTTTTACAGTTCTCCTTTTATCCAAGTGGGGAAATGATTAGAGTAGCTTCATTCGTCACAGTGCTGTTGTTTAAATGTGGACATGCATCCCAAAAACCCTTGCATTAAAGGTTTGCTAACAAGACTAGTATTATTAAGAAGGGCTGTAGACTTTAGGAGGTGAATGGAGCCTTCTGGGAGGTCCTTACATCACTGGGAATGTGTCCTTTAGAGTCAGAAAGCACCACTCAATCTTAGACTGAAATTTCCAGAGCAAGGAGCTAAAATAAATCTTTTCTGTTTAAAAGTTAACTGTCTCAGGTAGTTTTTGTAGGGACTAAAACCTCATAGGGAAAACTGCTACCAATTGGGGGTCATTATGTAGAACTGTACCTGAGGATATGGAGGGGCATTTAGAGTTGGTTTACAGAAGGACTTGGAGAGTTTGGAGAAACAAGCTGGAGATAGCCTAAAATGTGACAAGGAAGGTTAAGAGGTCACTCTGGTGGGAGAAGAAAAGACAAGCACGTTAATAGAAATGGCGACAGCAAAGGTCATGCTATGAGGTTTCACATAGAAATGAGGATTCTATTGGGAACGGAAAAAAGGTCATCTTCTTCAAATCATGCTAAGAATGCCTTGATACTCATTGTGGGAGGCAAATTTTACGTGGGTAGATGTTAATCTCATAGAGGAGACCTTAAAGGCTGTTAAACACATAGGATGCAGTACCAGTACCATGGGCTGCTGTTAGCAAAACGGGCGTAAGAATTGGGTGGACAGTGGAGTAAATGATTTGGAAAATTTGCATCTTAGCCAGAAAATGTGGCTGTTAGTTGCCAAAGCAAAACAGACAAAAGCTTTGCACTGGGAAAATAGCAAAGATATCACATGGGCATCTTGAATATTTGCAAGGCCACCCAAGCCCCATTCCATGATCAAAGCTAGAGAAATGGAAATTAGTTTCTAAACTTTGCAGGAAACAAACAGTTTTATGAAAAATGTCATGTATTCAGGATAGTGTTACTTCGTTTCCTTCTTCTCAGCAACAGGGCATTCAGAGACCTCTGAAGAGGTGATTCAAGACAAGTTCAGGTGTATCGCATCAACGGTAGAGCTTGGATTCCATGTGATGTTTGTTTGACAGACACACAGAATACAAAAACTATAGGTCCATAGCACCATTTATTCTGATTTCAAAAACAAATAAACAAACAAAAACCTATTCAGCTTGACATATGTTATGAGATTTGAGTCTGTGCAAATTGGCATCCGGAGTATTACACGCATCAGTGCTGTGGGAGAGTAAGCATAGCTCCAAAGAAGATACAAAGGTATATCACACATTGCAGGGACAAAGACAGCCCGGGCGGTGGTGTGCTGCACAAAACTACAAGGCCAAGGCTACCCAACGCCAATGGGAGCCTGCTTTCTACCACAGTATCTTCCATATGTTACATGGAACTTTAGGATTTCATGGTTGTTCCAGAGGTTTGGTCTTGCTTTGGGGATAACTTATTTCCTATTTTCTCATTTCTCTTTTTTGGAGTGGGAATGAATACCTCATGCCTTCATCGCTATTATATTTTGGAAATATGTTACTTCTTTCTCAATTTTTTATGGCTTTATGAATGGGTTTCATGTTAGTGTCTGGCGAGACTTGGACTTAGACATTTGAGAAAGATTGAAACAGTAAAGATTTTTTGTGAATGAATGAATGTACTCTGCATTGAGAAATGTGAATGGACTTTAAAACTCATGGCAGAGTGCTTTGATTTGAGAATAGACAGTGTCCCCCACAGATAAATGGATGCCACAGTTTATAGGGAAGGTGGCACTACTGGAGACACTAGGGTCTTTAACTATTGGGTTATTATAGCAAGTCCTTAGTCAGCTGAACAATTCTCTTAATATAGATCATGAAGCCTCATCTCTTCCCTTTACTCCCTTTGCTTCCTAGCAAAAGGTGAAACATTTATTTGTTACACCTTCCCACCACAAGCATCCACTCTGCCCAGCTGAGGATAACAATGAGGCTATGATCTTGGACTAGAAAGTCCTAAACTATGAGCCAATAATCAGTTTGTTTCTTCATAAAGGAATCGCCTCAGATATTTCATGATAGTAAAGGAAAGTTAACTCATACAAACAGCTACCTGATCAAGTAGAATGAATCTGATTGGAGCTTCTCTTTACAGATGGGAATCTTTAAATCACCAAGCTTTAACCCTAATAACGTACTCTTAATAATACAGGCATAATTATTGAGAACAAAAATATCAAAGAAATAAAAAGGGTTATAGAAATTTTTTACAACCCCTTCCTTCTTCCTCCTTCAGCCATTTTTCATAACTTTCCCACCTAATTATCCCAGAAGATAAGCATGCAAGCCTGGCACCCACCCTGATCTTAGTTCTAAAGGAGTTCCTTTTCTCTAAGTGCTAAGTTGACAGTATTCTCAGGAGTTATGACATCCACACATTTGTTTTAAGAAAATTATTAGAGTCCATACTAGGGCAGTCAGCTTCTAACAGGAATAATTGATAGTGGTAGTGTAGGCATGAGGGATGCCATGATTTTGTTTTATGAGAGGAACTCTAATCAGATGCCAAAATCACCAGCAAATTGTGTTAAGTGGAAGATACAGCATTTACTCCCCATATTTTGTTTTAATCTACCCCACTGTAAACATTTATAGGAAAGTAGTTCAAATATTATTAGAATAATATACAAAAGAATTAATTACTTCATAACTGATAATTTAAAATAGTTGCTAGACAATACAGTTTTTTTTTCTTTATATAATAGGCATAATTCTGGGTTGTCCTCATAAAACTATGGGGTATTCAGTCAACCCATATTGCATTGTTTAAAGAGAAAGCTAGTATAAGGTCATCATTGAAATGGTCTGCTCATATGTCAGTTGTATTGATAAAACATAATACAGAATTAATGTTATAATTTAGAGACAAACAATATGATTCACAAAAAAAAGTGCTTTGCAGTGCAGCCCTAGAAACACTACAGAGCTGAAAAGGAAGAAGTAGTTAGAAGGCTAACACTTCACCAACAGGTTCTCCATCATCTAATAGATGACACAAGACTCCTATGCCTGTTTATGATTTCAATTCTTACTTGCACTTGTAACCTGCATGAACCTGTGTGTGCTTACACTCTCTTGGTGACTCACTTCCACATTCAAAGAGGAAACTGAGAACAGTTTCTGCTTCTCAAATTTGGGGAAAGCTGAAATGAGATAGTTCAAATAACATTTCAAACTCTTACAGTAAGAGGTCAATATACTTTTGTCTATTATCACTAATACGGTTGTGATTAGGTATGTGGTACCCTACAGTTACCCCCAGAGTGATTGTATATGCACAAAATTGTGCAAATGTAAAATGATTTATAATGTTGCTTTTTACAAGCAGACTTTTAGCACATTTACCATAAAATGTTGTATGCTAACTGATCTTCAATTTGAATTTAATGTAACATTCTTTTTAAAATAAATAAACAAAAACAAGTAACAATCACAACAGAAACCTGTAATTTGAAGTTAAATAAAAGGTTGTTTTTTTTTTTAAATTCTCACAAGTATCAAAGCTCCAGAATCACCATGGAGCTTATTTTCACAGCTTAGTAAATTCTAACACTTTTCTATACTGCAGTCTCTATTATTTTCTCTTCTTTCTGTATTACCAGAGCTGGTGTTGGGATTCTTCTTTGACATGATTTCTAGGTGGCTGACTGAACAAGACAGAAAAACAGAAGTAAAAGTATGGATTGATTAAAAGTAAAAGAAATGCAGAGTAAATTCAATGAAGTGTGAGCAGGCAGGATGCAGCATGTGACTCTAGAATCCTGAGTTTATGGAGGAGAACAAGCTGATTCCCCAGGGATGGGTATGAGGTGGATGGTTACTCTAATTGGTAAGTGGGATGTTAGGTAACTTTGAATGATCTGTACATGAAAGAGCCATACAGTCCATAATTTTAAGCATATTTATGCATCATCACTCAAGAGATGGGAAATATGATTTTTTTCTTTTCTTCTCTTTTTTTATTGATAGCTCTTCTTTCACTGCACTTATGCCCAGTGCATGCCTAAGCATGCTTATTTTTATGTCTCTTTCTACAAGGATATGCCTAACCACAAATTACTCACAGGAGGAGGTGCTGAATATAGCTCTACCAGCAAAGAGCAGGAAATTTTTCTCCACCCTCAGGGAGATACTTTGGATGATTGGGCTGTGCCTAGGGTTGCTGCAGCTTGCTTGAATCACAGGGATTTGCTTCTTTCTCCTCACTCCTAACCCATGTCCTCTTCTTGCTCACATTACACATGGGTTGCATTCTCACCATCTGTGATTCTTACAGGCATTTTGAACCCAAGTTATCGCACTGGCACCTCAATGCTCATGTTTTCAAGAGATATTTTAATTGAGTTCTGCTTATCTAACAGAAGGGAGGAGGGGACAGGACCTACCTCAACTGAATGTACCAGGCTTAGCTGAATCCCAAGGGGAGTCATTGCTCTGGAGGAGGTGGGAATTGGGGATGGATTGGGGGAGGGGCCAGGAGGAGGGAGGGCAGGGGAATCGTGGCTGATATGTAAAATTAAATTAATTATAAAATTTTTAAAAAAATTTTAAAAAGGAAAAAAAATTGAGGGACAAGCCAGGAGTGAACTGGGTAAATCATCAGAAGACACTGTCGCCAAAGGCTGTAGGGATCCTTGCTGTAGCAAGGAACTAGCAGCAGAAGTATTAAGGTAAGAAAAGCTCTGACCCCTGAGGTGTTTTTGTAAGTTTTTCTATTTCTAGCCATTTTGATTATCTGTTTTTTCATAAACATTGTTCTTAAGCATTATGAGACTCAACATAATGTTCAACAAATTTTGTTTTCTATTTTATGTAGACCTGTATCATCCTTATTGACTTTATTTAATGAAAAATTGGCTCCAAGTGTTATCAAAATTGATCTGCATCAAGACAAAAGGGACTACTAACTCTTACAGTCACGAGGAAACAATCAGCCCCCTCATCAATACTGTGAGAACTAGATCAAGTGTTCATTTCATTTCACCCTACCTCTTTAAGGTTGAAAAAGTAAGATAAAAGCTTCCCATTTCCATGAGAACTCTTAGGCTTTAGTAAGAGAAGGACATGTGAATTTGAATACACATCTTTGTTATGAAGTTTTACTTTACCACCTGTCTGACAGTAGATATCCACAAACATGGACAGCAAGCTTCAGTCAGCATTGCAGCTACTTGGAAATAGTTCCAGAGTTCTACAAATCTTGAGGTGAGTTTAAAAGTTAACAGTCCATCTGAGAATATGGTACCTCTCAAGCTTGGCCACTGGATTTGTTTGGCTGTTGTATTAACAAAAGACAACACTTGGATCTAAAGTATTTGGGTGTCAGTGCTGAAACTCTGGCTCTTTCTTCTCCTTTGTTGTTGACTATGGAAAGAGCCTTAAGTTGAGGTGTAGGGGGCAAATGGTTAATGAATCCCCAGTAACTATTGAAAATGGCTGCCCAGTACTTACAGAGGGCTTTGATGATCACACACAGCAACCTTTATTTTTTATTCCCCTGAAACTGGCAGAATTATCATCACAACTAAATCAAACCCATCCTGACCAATTTATTAGGAGCACAAATATATATATAACTGTTTATTTTGCCATTTTTAAAATAACTTAATTTCTAATAAAGCAACAGCAACAAATACCTTGCTAAGATTTTGATGCTGTTTGTCTCCTAAGGTTTGATGTGCTGGGACCTAGTGTCTTAACGTTGTGTGTATCTTTAAGAGCTATAATCCACTGAGTGGTTCTTAGGTCATTGAGGGCATTAACCTCAGAATAAGTTATTCTATATAATGTGAGACATCTGAGTTAGATCTCATAAAAGAGCAGAGAAGACTCATGTATACCCTGTGCCTCTTGCCTGATGATGCCCTGCACCAGCTACAAGAATGCTATCACCACAGGCTGCCTCAAACTTGACACCCAGAACTGCAAAGCACAAGCAATTCTCCTTCTTTAAAATTTGCCCATTCTGAGGTATTATGAAAACAGCACCCAAAAACAAACGAATCAAAGTACTCCATTTTTAACTTTCCAGAGGAGAATAAAACACTAACCTTCTCTGGGGTAAACTACTATTAGGTATCCTAGGAATGGGCTATTAGGCCACAACATAGCCCATTAGAGACCCTGTATGGTAGAAAGCAAACTACACAAGGAACCTTTATCATGGTTCTTTTCTTTTTTTTTCTTTTCCCTTTTCTTCTTCGGTAGGTGTTACAGTTTGGATCTTGAATGTCACCAAATGCTCATGTGGCAAAGGCTTTGTCCCTATTGAAGCACTATTCAGAGCTGGGTTCTTTTAAGTGACAGGATTATGAGAGCCTTGTCAATAGATTAACCCATTATTGGATTAAGAACTGAGTGGGCTAATGAGAAATGCTGAAAAAGTTAGGAAGTAATGCCCACTTAGAGGAAGTAGGTAGTGAAGCACCTAAGTGCTGGGATTAAAGTATGCTCCACCATATCTGAGCCAGTACATCTGCTTAGAACATGTCCCTGTTGAGTAACTTGGGCAGGGTAGCTCAAGGACTGGACATTGCATCTCCCGTGAGCTAATTTGTGGACAGTCACTCTTTCAAAATGTACAGTGTACACAACACCTGCTCTCGCAAAGCTAATAGTAGAGTTTTTACATGTCATGCTGCTACTGGTTCCCTTAGTGCTCTCCCTCTCTCCCTCCCTTTCTCCCCCACCTTGAGTGTGTGGGCATGTGTGGTCATTTGTGTGTGTGTATGTGTGTATGTATCTTCTTTCCAGACATCAAGGCCTTAAGACATGAAGAAGTTTTTTACCTAATTTTTACATTATCTGTACACATAAAGTCACCGTCTGCTTTATCTGCACACCGTTGTGCCTGGTTTCAGCCAGAATGCCTGTTAAAGACCCTCAGTGTGTGTACTCTGCCTCAGCAGGTAAGCCAGTGTTTCACATCTTCATGGAATCCAGTTGTGCTGACCCTAAGACATCCCTTTCAATGCTCTCTTCACTCTTTCTTTTCTTGGTGATCCTTTCCCTCTTTCTGCCTTTAAGATAGAGGTGTGTGGCATCTAACTCACCTCCTATCATGGCCAGCTCCTGGCGGTCAGCAGTGAAAATAAATCCCATTCTTCTCATACCCACTATTGTTCTCAGCCCATTCCTGTTGAATCTTCTGCATCTTGCCCCTTTGAGCCTGTCCTCTCCCTTGACAAGAGCTCCTGAATTCCTACCCTCATGATAGCCTAACTGACTCAAAAAGCAGTTTGCCTTCCTTACTCTGTTCTTTACCAAAGTTTCCCACCAAATCCTTGAAAAATTCTGACCCTGTGATGTTCAAGTTATCAGCCAAGTCTTTGGTTATATCTAAGAAACCAACTTTTGCCTAAACATTTAGGTGGGGAACAAGACTTACTTTCAGATCAAAATGGTTTTGGAATTTTTTTTTAATATTCTATTTCTATTTATTAAGTGTTGAAACCCACAGCCCTCTCTCACTCTCGGGTATTTAAGTCTGACAGTGGGTGTGTAACGTTTGCAAGTAATGTCTGTCCTCTTCCTACTTAATGTATGCAGGTCTTTATGAGATGAAATTGGAATTGCCCCAGAACACAGTAGATAGAACAGAACACAAGAGTGCTGGGTGAACTCTTTAACCTTAACTTTAGTGGTAAGAAAAAGTCCTTAAATGTTCAGATGTGTAGAAATGTCCCCAACATAACCTTTTATGATCCTGTTCTCTGCAGAAATATTTCCCAAAGCTTACTAGAGTTAGGTTGAAATAGGCTCTGGATTAATTTTGACCTTCTGTGGCAATGCATTTCCAGGACCAAGAATTTATGTGCAGAATATTAAATGTCACATGCAAATATGAAATTGGTGCTACACAGTTGCAGATAGCCCTAATTGATATTGAGCAGACTATTCCCTTTAAATGTTAATGAAACTGTTGTAATTACTAAATGACCAAAACAGTGCAGAAGCCAGGGTTCACAGCTGTAAACCATTACTTGTAAATTGCTGGTACAGGCTTGCATTAGCAGATGGCTCAGCTCACGGAAAGAAACTTCCTCAAGATGCGTTTCTTCCAGGCTTGGGCTTTGGAGCAAATTAGATGAACGTATTAGAGAGGGGCAAGTGCCTGTTTGGACATGTCGCTGCAGATAAGCACCACCTTTGATCTTCTTTGCCCCTGTCCCCCATTACATTCTTTTTAGAAAGTGCTGAATATCACAGAACACAAAGAAAAGAGAAGGTGAAACGACAGAGCTTATAAATATTTCAAGGAGGTACAGATGAGCACATTTCTGCCTGCTTTTTTAGGGAACCTGACTTTCCTACATCCTGAGGCAGATGGACATACTGGGATAGAGGTAAATACTAAAAGGGAGGTGGGGGTTGTGTGTTGTGGGGGAGTAAAACCTGCTAATAAGCCAGTGGCAGAAAACCAATTAGAAGAAAAATAGAGCGTTTGAATGGGTTTAGTACCCTCAAGACAAAGACCGTCTATAAAGCTGTGTAAGCAAAACCATTCAGCAGATACAAGCAATGTCTTTATTAAGGATGCCTGTGGCTCATCTCTGCTTTGTTCTCTAAATGCCATTCCAGCTTTGCAAATGCTCAGAGGTTCTTAACTTTAGTGAGGATGTTTCACAGAGTTGGGTGCAGAATAGCCTTTCATTAATATGGGTGAAAGAGTTATTAAGACATTTGCCAAGAAACAGCAAAGGAGAAATGACTTATGTGCTTTATACCCGATCCTAGAAAGGAAGCAAAGCCTTTCTCTTTGCCATAAACTGCTCTATAGAGAAAATATTTGAGGCAGTCCCACTTTCTGACAATTTGAATCCTACTACAAAAAAAGAGTTCTTAGTATGTCAAGATTTTTTTCTTACTTTTTTTCACAGATAAAAAACATTGTTATAGCCTTTAATCCCAGCACTCGGGAGGCAGAGCCAGGTGGATCTCTGTGAGTTCGAGGCCAGCCTGGGCTACCAAGTGAGTTCCAGGAAAGGCGCAAAGCTACACAGAGAAACCCTGTCTCGAAAAACCAAAAAAAAAAAAAGAAAAAGAAAAAGAAAAAAAAAAGAAAAAAAAAACATTGTTATAGTTATTGCTAGGTTTAGAAAAATATCAACTCAATCTAAATAATCTGACTTTTAGGTAACGTGGTAGACAAATGGAGCATTGGTTAGTATTCCTGTGAAATCACTCTGTGTAAAAACTAAGACACGGCTGTATGTTGCAGCAAAGCATAACTCTCCAGGATGTTTATATTTTCTATTTAATCAGAATTACAATTGAGCTATAAAGTAAAATAAAATATGGATTATTAAATGCTCACAGAATATCTTGAGTCTGGATCCTGAGATTAGAAGGCATTACGATTCTTAAAAGCATAGTGACAAGTTTGGAATCCCTCCTGGGTCCAGAACTGCCTGGCAAAATATTTGGAAGTCTTTTTTAGGCCTTCTGAATACTACCACATTCTTGACTCCACTTGGGACCATTAGGAACCATCGAAAAATGCCTCAGCTTCTACTGCTCTTTCGGCCTGATATTCCTGACCTTCCACTCAGGCTTGTTAAACAGAATCATCTTTCTTTCTTGACTTCTCTCTCTTCCTCCAGGGAGTTGATTTTAGATGATAGGTTTTAAAAGAATGCAAGGAAGCATGCAAGCAATTTAATCTCATTCCTGGGAGACAGTCAATCAATTCTTAGCTCTTCCAGAGATGGAAGGCGTTTTTGGAGGCATTCCAATATCTGAGTGGTGTGATTGAGATCTGCCGTCATAAGCCTGCCCCTGGTATTCTTATGTGGTCTTTAGTATAATGTTCAACTTATCTATGGTGCCCCAGTATCACCATCTATCAAACTGGTAACTATTTACTCCAATGAATAGTCTGAAGAAATTAACATACTTAACAAACTTTATGACAAATATTAACAGCTCTTCTAAATAATAGAATTCAACTAGGCATTGAATTTAGGCAGTTTTACATACTGAATGCATAAGACTCATTTATAGAAATGAGTAATTTCTGTGAGGAAAACTAATAAAAAGCAATTCATTTTCTTGCTTTAGTTTTGTAAAATGCTAAGCTGAGTGCTAGATAAATGAAACTCTAGTATTTTCATAACATCCATTGAAAAATAAAAGGATTTAAAACTAGTAAATCTTTAAGATAAATTATCATCATTTTTTATTTTCCTGGCTATCTTCTATCCTCCCTTTTTATTTTTTATTAATTACTTTAACAATAGGTACTTGAAAACCTTTGTGTTTTTCTTGATAACTTTCTACACCCATAACTACAAAACCAGTCCATAAAATGATAGCGGGGTGAGGTAAGTATACTATTAGTCATTATTGAGATGGACAGTATACGCAATACAATGAAAAATTTGTGCAGATATGTGGGGAAATAAATCATTCTATATTTGAGGGGTCAAGGATATTTATGATAATTAATGAATGTTATGAGCACTTCCAAACCTAATGAATTAAAATTAATTCAAGAAAATAGTTTATGCAATTTATTTTTACTATATGTCATTACTGAATCCCTACTACATGGTAGTAATGATAACAAAAACTGAAGTGTTTATTACAAGGCACATGAGGACAAACCAGAAAAAAATATGCCCTTGTCCAATGAGAGATGGAATAGTCAAGGGACATTGCCATCCATGATCATGGGACCTAGTCTCAAATATAAGGAACAACCAGCCCTCATTTGCAAAAGGTAATGAAGAATTCTAGGAAGAAATGGCTTCCATGTTAAGACCTCAAGGAGGAGACATTTGCTGATTGACAAAGGGATCCCATTTTTTTAAAGAAAGCATCAATTATAAGTGTGGTTACAAAAACGGGATGCCTTAAAACTAATGATTAGATCTTAGAAGGGTTAGAATGTGGCATGTGAAGAGTAACAGCTGATACTGGCAAGGGGCACGTGGGGTACATCATGCAGAGCAGTGTTAAAACAGCTCAGTTCTGCTGAAGAACACTACAAGATTTAAGTCCTCAGAAATATGTTCCAGGAAGCTCACTCCTGTTGCTCTGCAGAATGGAATACAGAATGGACCTATAACAGAGATAATGCCCTAGAATTTGGGTATAAACCCCAAAGAGAAATGCTGGTAGATTTGTGAGATTTTAGTTAGGTGTAGGAGAGCCATAACCCTCTGCTTGAATATAGAGAGGTACTCAAAGATGTCTTCCATTCATTCATGCTCATGCCAGAAAAGAAGAAAGAGCTCGAATAATAAGATATTAAGTTCTGGGCTCATTAAATTTTCATTTCTGGGACCTACCCAAGTTCTCAGCATAACATTTAGTGACACAGCTATGGGCTGTGGAGATTGATTCAGGAATTAATAGTATTGGACATAATTTTGAAGCTACACAATAGATGAAATTATTCAGAAACATTGAGAGAAGGTCAGTGGATTAATTAGGGCACCTGCTAAACACTTACATCAAACACCTGGAACAAAAGGTCAGTGTTCAGCTTTCATTCCTATATCTATCCCAGTGTGATGACACTGACATGGCATACCTACTCTTAGGCTCCTAGAACACTGGTGTGTGAGTGCTATGACCTCCCATTGTGTTATCTTTAGTATAGAAGAACCTGCAGGGCTGCCTCCATGAGACGTCAGTCATTTTCACTGTCCATCCACTGGACAAAAAGGAGAAAGATTAGATCTACAGAGACATGTTACTTCATGGATTTGTAGTTGAACTTAAGGTAACTTCCATCTGCAAAGGAGACATCAAGGCCACATGGGATCTACAGAGGTACAGAGGAATTATAAATCACATGTGGGGAGGAATCTGACTTATTTCTATTGAGACCGAAAATTAGTTTTCTGGTGGAAGCCAGTGGCTTGGACTGGCAGTCATTCTAGAATGATCAGCCAATTAGGGATATTATAACTTTTCTGTTGTTTTGTTTTACTGTTGCTATGATTAAACACTGTGGCAAAAGCCACTTAATAGAGAAAGAATTGATTTTAGTTCACGGTTCAGGCACATTATGTCCTGGCAGTAGAGACAGACAAATGATAAGTAGATGATTGCTAGATGATGGAAAGAGTAGATATATTATAAATAAAAATGGAATTTTGGGTTTTGGCTCTTATGTAATTATGAAAGGCGAGGCGTTCAGTCAGTGATGTGTCTGCAAAAGGTGGAAACTGAAGGATGCTGGTGGCATGGCTGACTCCAAATCTAACAGCATCAGCACCAGGGAAGCAGATGCTATACCTCCAAATCTCAGCTCTAAAGTAAATGGAAGTCAGAACCAAAGGCCAGAGGTTTAGAGCTCTGGTGTCCAAGGGCAAAAGGGAAAAGATGTCCCAATTCCAGGAAAGAGTGGTAGAGGGAGAGCCACAGGAACAACACATTCCTGGGTGTGTAGCTTTTTTTTTTTTTCTGTAGGTTATAACTAAGACTAACCACCACACAGGTACATAAGCATTGTCAAGTAACACAAGTACATGTGCTTTATCAAGGGGAGTCTCTAGAAATACTTTGCCTTGAGATCTTCCCAGGGAAAGACTATTGTCTTAATTTCATTTAGGCCAAAGTCTCCCACACAGATGCTTTCTGTGATAGCAATGAGAAATTATCAAAAATCCAGATTTCATATTTAAAATGATCAGAAGTAAGGTACAGAAAAACTTGTTTCCCAGGGGTTTGTAGGTTGCTCTCCACAGGGAGACTTGGAGGCAAGATTCTTGGAGCATTTGTATATTTCTAGTAGGTGTCAGATTTCGATTATTGGTTCAAAACTGGCAACTTGATTGAGGTATTCATGGTTTATTGTTCTAGTAACTAGATTGTGATGCATAAGGTTTATTGTGTTGCTACCTGGGTGTTGATGCTTATAGTTTATTGTGATGGTAACTTGGTTGTAATGCTTATATGGTTTATTGAGTTGGTAACTTAGTTGTGATGCTCCTGGTTTATAATGTTGGTAACTTGGTTGTGACGTTCCTGGTTTACAATGTTGATAACTAGGTTGTAATGCTCATGGTTACGTTGCTGATAACTGGGCTATGTGGTACTCATGGTTTATTGTGTTGGTAACTAGACTGTGATGCTCATGGTTTATAGTGTTCATAACTGGGTTATGATGCTCATCATTTACTGTGCTGGTAATTTGGTGTCAGTATTCAAACTTTGCTGTAACTTGGCTCTGATGCTTACGGCTTACTTTGCTGACAGTTTGAGGGATGTGTGGCTTGTTTTGTTTTTAGCAGTGTCTGCAATTCAAAGATTTGTCTTAATTATATCACTTAATTTCCTTAACCTACAAATTTGTCAAGTAGTCTTTTGTGGGATTTTTATTTACCTGCCTTCTTCCAAAGCATAGAACTAGGAAAGAGAAAGAAAAGAGAAGCTAAGGGAAAGGAAGGGAAAGGAAGAAAAAAAAGAAAAAAGATAAAACCATTTTCCAAATTAAGCTATCAAGCACTTGGATTTTGTTTGTATGATGTTTTCTGAAGAAGACTGTATTCTGTTTCAATATTGAAAAGTGATTTCCATCTTTGGCTCTGGTAGATTCCTGTTCCGTGCTGGTAGACGAAGCTCCATTCAGAATTTCTGGCACTGTGTCTTCTGACATTGTACTCCTGCATCAAAGCAATGAGTCATAACGACACATGGGACATTTTTTTTTTTCAAGAAAGCAGCCAAACAGATGTGCTGCCAAGCCTCACAGGTGCTCCAAGATTGTCTTTCCATGGAAGTTCTCTCTGGCAAAGACAACTGCCCATTTTAAAGATAGTGCTATCTATTTTGTACTCCAAAATGGCCTCACAGAATACAAATTCTTCTCAGATGCAAACAATACACACACCAAGAAGAAAAAGAGTGCTGTCTTTACTCGGGGTCTACTGGGTGTTTGACAGGCTACATTCGGAATGCATGCGATTTGGCTGTGCAATCTCTGATGATACGTTTAATGTCAGGACTGCAGGAAGAAGCAGCAACCATTGACAAAAGTAGATTTCTGTGATCACCTGTAAATACTGTGCAGTGATGTCCTGCTTCACAACATTCTCTCCAACGTGGAGGCTTATTCTGTTTGGGAAATATGTTAGCACAATTTTGTGATGCTCTAACATAGTGTTTCTCTAAGGGACAAATGAACATTCTGCTAGTTATTCAACTCTAGAAATTAAGACGGAGATTTTACCTACATCATCTGCTGAGTTTTTTTCCATTTGTTTAAATCCCACTGTGGCTTTTTTTGCATCATGATTTTTCAGAAATGTTACATGGAATTAAGATCATAAGATACTTGAGTTTTCATTTTTATTATCATTTGCCTATTTTATTATCATTTATAAAGACAGGTTATAGTACACACACACCCACCCCACCCCACCCACACACACACACACATATGTATCAAAAGAAAATAGTCTGTAATTACAATTTAATAATAATTAGGTAATTTACTTAAAAATATGCACTCTTCTTTATCTGTGAATAAGGCTCTGCCCTGAGTGTCAAGGAGAAGTTGTGACTAGAACAGACCCAAAGTCTTCTGGCTGTGAAGCTTACTGTGTCATGGTAACTGTCTCTCCCACAACGTACAGGGCAGTGGAAGCACCTGTACAACTCGACACTTCCCTTGAACAAAATTAATTTTTAATGACATAATTAGAAAAATCCATGATAACAGTGTGAGGGGCAGTGCAGTTTTCAAAACTACATCAGCAAACAAGAACCTTCTGCTTTCTTTGTTAATTATATTTGTTGTTTTTGTTATTTGGTTCATTATTTCTGGACAGTCCTACCTGGACATCCAAAGGCTCTGTAGACCTAGTTCACAAAATATTGTCAAAAAATAAACACTTCTCATATCTTCATGTAGAAAAAAAAAAAGAGTACATAGCTCACTGGAAACATCATTTTAGCCTTGTCTGTTTAATTACATTACTTTGTATGGCAGAATTCTTCCTTCAGCTATTATACTTTTTTAAGCTTTTTAAACAAATGAGAAAATCCTGGCAGCAATGTGTGCATGTTAATTTCCATGCTGGGATGTACCATCACAAACCTCCTGGTCTTTAGATAGATTTATAATCCTATCAAGTCACTTCAAGAAATGAGATTCTCTAAGAACTTAAGCAAGTTTGCTTTCTAGGTATAAACTATTCTATTTATCACCTTAAAATTATGGATGTCTTTTGCTGTGATGGGGAAATAGAGAACAATGAAGCTCCCAGGACAATGGTCTCCAGTTAGGTAGCAGAAACATCTAAAATGAATTACTTAAACATCAGTTGTAGTGTCTGTCCTCTGCAGCAATTCACCAAATGGGCTCTACATTTTCACAAATTTATTCTAGAAGTTCCCTTGCTTCTAGAGGAATTTCTTCTCTTTTTCTTTCAAAACTCTGTTCACTTGGAAACTTTTTTTATGGTAACTATTTTTAATGGAGTCAATGTATGACTCCAACAGAAAGAATAAGACTCTGTTCCCAGGCCTGGTCATCTTGACAACATGTGAAGGAACTCTTATGTCCTCTCTGGTTTCAGACATTAAGGAACTTATTTTTACTTAATTAAAAAATATATTTTATTATTTTATGTTTCAAGGTTTGCATGCATGTATGTATGTGTACCATGTGTGCGCAGTGCCTGAGGAGGTCAGAAGAAGATGTCAGATCTCCTGGAACTCTAGTCACAGATAGCTGTTAACCCCCATATGGGTGCTGGAAATCAAACCTAGGACCTCTGAAGAGCAGGCAGTGTTCTCAACCACTTAGCCATCGATCCAGTCTTAGACTTTAAGGATTTAGATGCACAGAGTGCCAATAGCATTTTTCTTGGTTGCCATGGGAGAGGTTAACAGAAAAAGTTAGAAAAAGCACTGTCAGAACTCTAGATTTGTGCACTTATTTTACTGCTGTTTACATGGCTGGAGGTGCTTCAAGGGGCTTGTCTGTCAGGTGGAGGGAGACCTATCTTAGTCATGTAATATTTCACTCACTTTCAGCTTGCAAATTGGTTAGTTGCATTGTTAGTAACGAAGTAATTGTATCAATAAAATAGTCAGCTTCATCACCTGCATGGTGCTTTATGGTGCTTCTGTAGGTTAAGTGCCATTATCATTAAAAGTGACATTTTACCATATTTATATTGATAGAAAAATAATTAATGGTTTAATAAATTATGTAGAATCCATGTATTTAAACAAAATGTTTTATAGAAATTTAATAAGAAAGAGAAGGAAATACAAATTTAAAGCTAAAAATATATTCTTAGCTTAACTTATGAATGACATAAGGTTAATTTAAATCATACTTTATACATAGTTATTAATTTTACCACATTCTTTAAAATAATGAAATGTGTTGATCCTGTACATCTAAGAATTTGTTTTTTTAAATATATCTTTCTCAAAGAAATATGGCTCTGAAAGACTTATTTCATAACATGAACTATTCATCATCATATTGCTACTGTACAAGCTAAGAAACTAAAATTTTATATTATTTAGGAAATTAAAAAACTCTTAAATTTCTAATTCTGATTTTGTTCCATAATTACTTTTCAGAGTGACTACAGAATTCCTTATAGGAAACCGAAGACATCAGAATACAGCTAATCAGGGCTCTGGGTCAGCAGATTATCTCTGTAAGCAGTATGCTGCTGAAGAGCATTAGGCAACAACAGCAGTTCTCTGTGTTGACCATCATGACATTGGAGGAGGCAGAGTCTGTCCTCTTGCCTTACAGAAGTCTTAGCTTGCAGTCATTTCTCCCACAGAAGAGAAAGCGTAGAAGTGTGTCTGTGCTAACACCCATGAATAAAGCCAACAATTAGAATATTGGAAAGCTTCAGGGGGTAAAGAACTTGCCATTAGGGATAGTTGGGCCAATAAAGCAATGTGCTGTTATTCAACATACAGTTTCTAAGAACCACTCATTGCTGAAAAAATTATATTAAAAAAACAAAACAAATATACAAACAAACAGACAAAACAGAAATAGAAGCTGGGGAGAGGCCAGGTATTCCTAGACTATCTAGTGATAAAAGATGGCTAATATATAAGGTACCTGAACAAAATATGTACTATGGAAAGGGGTAGTTAATACCACAGTGATGAGACAGTCATGTTTCAAGAAGTGGAAAAGACAATTAAGAGGAGAGTCAAAGGAAACACTGAGAAAAAAGTAACCATTGGGTGCAGGATGAACCACATTTGTGCCCAGGAAAGGGATGCCAGGCTGAAGAAAGAGCAAAGTAATAATCACGAAGCAGAGGATGGCTGCTATGCTTCAGACTCTAAATTGGATCATAAATGTATGCACTAGTTGGGTGTGTATTCAGAATGATAGTGGGAGAGAGGAACTGTGTGAGTATTTGCCCAGCAATGTTCTTGAAAATCAAGGTGACCTCTGCCTTTTGCTAAAGAACAGATTCTGGTTAGGGACAAGCTCACACACCATGCCTTGAGTAGTAAGTTAGGAAGAATTGGAAAATATATAAAAATACTGTGTTGGGGAGAAAGAGATGATCTGACTATGTTTTTTGCATAATTCTTCTTTGTTATTTCAAGGATACACTAAAGATGACTGAAATAGCTCAGATAAGAGAAGATGGTGATTTAGGGAAGAGCAGGGGCTGTAGAGGTGCTGAGAAGTATTGAGACTATCTAGTTTGGAACTAGATTGAATAACTTAATAAGGGACTTATTAGAGTAGTGAAAGAGATAAAAAATTTGAGGACACATTTTCCAAAATTTTGTCATTATTTTTTGAGCTGTTCTGGAGTCACTACAATGACAACTGGCCTTTATTGAAATAAAAGTGAGCTGGTGGTATGAGAAAATGATGAGAAACACAGCAAGGCATATGTGAAACCCTTATTCAAGATTTTATTTGAGATAAGAAAGGAGTAATTAGACACAAAAGTTAGGGCACACTCTGACTGAATGTATAAAATAGAGACTCGTTGCCCTTAGCACAGCATTCAAAGGGATGATACTCAACAAAATCCAAAAACGAGTAATAAAGAGAGGTGAGATAATGCTGCCCAATGATGCCACACATCCTTCAATGCGCACAGAATGCAGAAAGGAGACAAAGTCATGGGAGTCGGGGATAGAGAAGAGAGCCAGTAGGTATGAAGTTATAGTAGCCTAGAGTAGAGGCTGTATCAGACACAAAGTGATCATCCTTATTTTTCTAGAACAGCATTAATTCCTTTCATGCTGATAATAACAATTAAGAAATTGTTTTAAAATATAAATTTATACTCATCTCAATCTGAATCTAAATTTCACCATTACTAATATTTTCTGATTTTGTTTTTATGTATTTTTAAGATTCCAGGATGTTTGTATTCTTTTCTTTTACCTTTGTTTTTTTTAATTAAATTCTTATTTTTTATTTTTAGTATTTTAGCTAGCATACAGGATAGGAAACATCTCCCAAGAGGAGGCAGAAAGGATGCAAGAGCCAGAAGATAGGGAGAAATGCCGAGAACTGCTGTCTTCTGGACATGCCATGGCTGTTATATCTGAATAAGACCTATACAACTAAGCGAGATAAAAGTCCAGCATAGATGGGAAAGATGATCGCCAGGGGATCAGGACTATAAAAATATATATTTAGTATTATAAATGTATTTACACATACATAATGTTATAAAATATATTTATGTAATATATTTTTTATAAAATATATTAAAAATATAGTTGAAAGACTATATATATTATTCTTGACTTAAAAACTATGAGACATTAAAGTATAGGGAGACTGTGTGAGGGAAGAATAGATTTAAAAAGAAGAGTTAAGGAAAGATAAAAGAGGATATGGAGGAAAGATTAGTACAGCAGATTATCTCTCATATGTGGAAATTATATATATGTATGTATATATGCATGCACATATGTACATATGTATGCCATAAAATCATGGAAACTATTTAGGAGATGAAGGGCATCAGTGGGAAGAGGAACCCTTACAGAGGAACTATTGGAAGTTGACACCTCTGGGAAAGGAAGAATCATTCTTCTTTGAGGATATGCCTTCTGGTAAATTTTGCCTGCTGCAGTAGATAGGCATACATTCATGTACATATAGGTAGTACTAATTTGACTTAGTGAATTCTCAAGGAATATGAAGGAGGGGAATGAAGGAAAGGAGAAAGAAATGAGGAGGAGGAAGGAGGAAGAATAAGAATAAAAAGAAGAAGAAGAAGAAGAAGAAGAAGAAGAAGAAGAAGAAGAAGAAGAAGAAGAAGAAGAAGGAAAGAAGGGAGGAATTAAGAAAATAAATAAGAAAGAAAAATGGAAAGAAGAAAGAACTAGAAAAAAATCATCCAGAGTGAGGTCACCCAAACCCAGAAGGACAAACATGGTATGTACTCACTCATAAGTGGATTCTAGATATAAAATAAAAAACAATCAGACTACAACCCACAGAACCATGGAGGCTATATATATAGAATGGGAAACCCTAGGACGACTATGGCTTATAATAAGTTTTGGTTTTACTCAATTACTGAGCAAGCCTTAATGAAACATTTCACTATTAAGATA
The DNA here is from genome assembly GCF_949786415.1 of Peromyscus eremicus. Lineage (NCBI taxonomy): Eukaryota > Metazoa > Chordata > Mammalia > Rodentia > Cricetidae > Peromyscus > Peromyscus eremicus. Next base: position 52,438,054 of record NC_081417.1, read on the forward strand.
AGAATACATACTGTATCAAGCTGATGATAGAAAAATAAATTAATTAATTAATTTTAAAAAAGAAAAAAGAAAAGAAAAATTTGAACTATTAAAAAAAGAAAGAAAAGAAAGGAAAAGGAAGGAAGGGAAGGAAGGAAGGAAGGAAAGTAGAGAAGAGACAGAGGAGGATGAAAAGAACACATGAAGTTAGAAATGGGAAGTGTTGGGGCTTTGTGGGAGGAGTTAGAGGGGAAAATGGAAAGTTATTTAATCATATTTTATTATATGTTTATTAAATTCCCAAAAAAATAAATGAACAGAAATACCAATTTTATTACTTTATGTAGCTGTGATATTTTAAAATATTTTTAAAGACTCTATATATTATTATTGACTTTTTCAAAGCTAGGAGACATTAAAGTACAGGGAGACTGTGTGAGAGAACAGATTTAAAGAGAGGTAATAGGGAGAAATAATGGAGAAAAAATAATATAGCATGTTATCTCTCATTTAGGAAAAAGCATGAACATCACACTATTTTTTGAACTTAGCTCTGGGAGGCAGTAAGGGTGGGGTGGCGCTTCTGGAAAGCTGAAGTACACTACACAGACAGCAGGCAGCTCAACAGGCAGGGGAGTGTCCTTTCCTGGTGGCTCAGTTGGTCTGAGCCTCTTCTAGGAAGCTCATCTTGACTGAGAGTGTCACTCAACAGTTCTTACTACTTACGTAATCTTGTGGAGGGAGGAGCCTAGTACATCTGGTTCCTTTCAGGATGTTCCTAAAGGCTTTTGAGCTGTTGACTTCCATTGCTTAAGGAACTTTCATGTCGGATGGAGTACTTTATCCTGGAGGAAATTGCTGCACAACAGCTTCCCAAACCCCTGTCCTTGCTTTGCTACCAAAATACTTTTATTAAACTGGACAAGATGCCTAACAGAATTAATAACCTTCTATATATAAAGTATGGTTAAGGTGTCAAGGTTAGAATTCAAGGGCTACTTGTACACATTCAATGAGAATCTAAACGAGCCATGTAGTGCAGTATCCTGCATATACTGACAGATCAGTGTATGTAATTTTGGGTCTGTTTACTTCGATAATTTGATGTCATTTCTGATATGACTATTGTAGAAGTTTAATCTGCCTAAGGAGCCATTGATGGCATATCTCTCAGCCAGGCATAGGCTCTTGGCCTTTCCACCAAGCCTAGAAATCCCATTTCAGTGTTGCATTAGGGTAGTGGTTCTCAATCTGTGGGCCATGACCCCTTTGGCAAATCTCTAGCTCCAAATATATTTAAATTACAATTCATAACAGTGGCAAAATTACAGATATGAGGTAGCAATAAGATAATTTGATGGTTGGAAGTCACTACAACATGAAGAACTGTATTAAAGGGTTACAGCATCAGGAAGGTTGAGGACTGCTGTATTAAAACGCCATCTATGCTAGCTAGTCTTGGTGTCAACTTGACTTCATCTGGAGTTAACTGAAACCCAAGCACCTGGGTACACCTGTGAGGATTATTTTCTTAATCAAATCATTTGATGTAGGAATAACCACCTATAATCTGGATCTTTTGAAGTAGAAGGATACACCTTAACCTGAGCCACAAATTCTGGTGGCAGCCTGGATAAAGGCCATGGAAGAAAGATTTTACTCTATGCCTGCTTACCTCACTCACTAGCAAGGTCATTTTAGAGCCTACTTCTTGAGGATTTGGGCATATACTGAACACCAGCTGAGGATCCAGCCTTGTGGGCTAAACAACCACTGGAGTCTTGGACTTCCCACTGGTAGACAGGCATTGTTTGGACTAGCTGGATGACAACCTGTAAGCCACTCTAAGAAATTCCCTTTATATATATTCATTTTATCCATTCTGTTCCTCTGGGGAACTCTTGACTAATTCAGCATGCCTCTACTCCTCCATTACTTGCATTCACTCACAGGTCTACTATGAAGATTAAAGTTTCTTGCTGTAAGATATTTTGCATGTTTTGTTTTTGTTTTTATATTATCAGTTCCTAGCAGAGACCCCAGCTCACAGACAACTAATGCATTTTGAATGAGTAGATGGGAGTAGAACTGAATTCAAGATGAGCAATTTTATTATACTATGTGTTAGTCTTTTTGGAGACAGAATTTTATGTAGCCCAGGATGACTTTGAACTGTCTATATAGCCCAGGCTAGCATTGATCTCCTCATCCTCCTGCCTCTATCTCCCAGTGCTGGAGTGACTGGCATGCTGCATGTAATTAACTAGCAAACAAGTCCTTTCCTTAACTATGCTGTCCATTCACTGCTGTTAAATATCACTGAACTGTGCTTCAAGGATTTACCATTTGTCTATTTTGTTTCCTTTGGGCTGTGATTTTACTCTTACATAGCTACCCAGGCCCATGGCAGAGGTTTTCTCTCAAGCTCTCTCCAAGACTTGGGCCTGCCTGCTGAATAAAGCACCAACCTACAGCAGCTGCATTGTTTGTGAGGTCTTGTATTTCTTCAGTTGCTTCATTTGTAATTCTCAGTCTTTTAGGCTTCACATACTTGGGTTTCTTGGCCTCATCTTTTTATCCACAAAGCACTTTTTTTCCTGAGAAAGACCAATGACTAACAAATACCTGTGAACTAATTCTTTCCAGTATTTTTAATGTCAAGCAGTTTGTACTTAAACTTTCAGTATGTCTTGATATTACAACATTATATAATGAATCCCTCTTCCTTCTATATTTTTCCATTTTTTTAAGCAACAGAATATCCAAATAGTGGCACCTAATGATTTTTATTAGTGAAAATACAGTTTTGAGGTATTCCCCAAAACATTTTTACAAGATGTGTTTATTGTCACTATTTTGATGTTAATTATATAACTCCACAAGGAGTCATGTAGTTAGGCATATATAAAGCACATATGCAAATATATTATACAGTGCATTCTGGATCACACAAGGGATCTGCTATCTGATTAATGTATTTAACAGAGAGACTGTAAACATAAACGTCAAGCTGAATTAGAATGATTTTATTGATTTTTTTAATCTGTGGGGTAAGATATTATGCCAAAACTTATCAGACCAAAGTAACTCCCAATATACATTATAGGAATTTTGATAAAGTTAATTTGAAATCTAGCAGTTAGGTTATGTAGATCTTATACTATTAAATTTTAAAACCAGTTGAAATAAACACTGTATCTTAAATCATGGCAATTTATTGTTCTGGATACAATCACAATCCCTTGCCGCAGGTTCTCGACCACAGCAAGATGAGCAAGTAATAAACTGAAGCCTTTGAATACAGACAGTGATTTCTTTCTTACTCAATACCCTGGACTATACTACCTTGGACCGTTCTTTCTTTTCTCCCCCTTTTAACCCTACTTTTCTATGACAGTCTTTTCTGTCTTCCTCTTCCCTGGCTATCTATATTAAATGATTGTCCAAGCCCGTGTCTGCCACCCACTCCACCTTATTTTTCTGTAGCCTTGTAATTCTGCAGTTCAGAATTGTCTCTTCATTGTCTTAGGAATTTCCTTCATTTCAATAATTTAAATCATCATCAAGTGTGCATTCACAACACTTAAGACTTCTGATACATTACAAACATAGTCTTTTGCATTGTATTTGTACTTGCCCTTTCCTATGAAGGACACTTAAGGAGTCTAAATTTCCAAGTCTCCTCATAGTCAGGAGTGCTTGCATGCCTGCCATGTGTCCAGTAGGAAGTGAGGTGTGGTGAGTTCTTTCAGGTCTGCTCCAGAAACACACTGTACCTTAATCCTCTCACTAGATACATTTCTTAGCTCTATCCTCCCTTTCTTTGCTTATCCATCATTCCCAAGGAAACAATTCTGAAAGTAATCCAGAGAAAAGGAACAAGTGATCAATAGACCTATAGCTCTTGAATGACTGCATTAAACACAGATCTTCACAACATATTCATCATTGTGTTGTGATGTCAATGGAAACACAAACTTCCATTTGGTTAAGCAACTTTAATGGTTATTTGTCACAGTAGTTGACACATTCTATTACGAATCTCCATCTCAATGAACCTCATGTTGAATTCATAGGCTGCTTAAAACTATTTTCCTCCCATGTTTCTCTTCACATATCAAAGCATGGCATAGTCACATTGTTCCACCTGTTCTCCCCTCCCATATCTCACCCATTTTCATCATCTCACCAAAGCTCCAATCATTCAAAGACTTACTCCTGTAAGTTGATGCTGAGCTCCACTGCAGCAGTATTCCTGGTTGCCTAGCCTCTGCTTAACTTTGGATTTGCAAAGTCATCATCTGTGGGACTCCAATCCTAAACTCCATGTTGATAATATATTCCTCTTTTGTGATTTCATATTATCTTATGCTACTTTCTTTCTTCCCAAGTGCCATCTTATACATCTTTCTTTGTCTTTATAATACAACCAATGCTGTGAATATTTGAATATATTTATCTTTATATCTTCATCAGTACTATACCTGTATGTTCATTAAATGTTTGCTGAAAAAATGGGTGATAACATGGGTACATCACAGATATTCCAATTTAATTTAAGGAATATATACTGATATATACATAATGCTCAGTGCTTTAAATAATAAAATTGATGACAAAAGCATTCACCTATAATCTACAGTAAACCACCCAATAGAGAAAAATATTCTACAACATATTAAAATTTAATTACATTCTGTTTAAAGGTTAGAACACACACACACACACACACACACACACACACACACACACTTTTAGAAGCCATAAGTCTTGAGCATAATAAAAATAATGAATTTCTATGAAATTAACTAGGAATTAGTATTACTAAATATAATTTTAATGCCTTTTATGTTTAATCCATTTTTACCATCCCTCCTCTGTTTTGCATATTAAAATTCTCTTTCTTATTTTAATTGTCCACTATTTCTAGACCACACATCCCTCTAATATGCAACCAAATTGACTTACTAACTTAATGTCTTCAATAGAGTTCTCCACTTGTACAATAAACTTGACATGGCATTGAACTCATAATTTTCCACTCTCACTCTGGACAGACAGTTCCTCTGTTCTTGAATTTCCAGCTTTCTAAATATGACATGTTACTGCCAATCTCCCCAGCCACACAAATGGGGACTTTTCTTTGTCTGTCAGAAAAGGGTGTTCAAATCTCCCTTCTCTCTACTCCTGTTCATCACTTAAGTTTATTTGTTGCTTAGACAGACATTTTATCTTAATTACTTGTAGGATTTGCTTTCCTCCACCAATGCAGGTTCTATTCTTTGCAGAGACTGACCTCACCGATATACACGTTCACAGCATTCCTTTATTATGACTACTCTTCCCTTAGAGTAAAACCCTGGTTCCTTTACTCTGTGTTATTCAGACCACCAGCATCTCACCATGTCCCATTACTTCCCTATGTATTCCATCCGCATCATGCTCTACAACACTATAAATATTCAGTGCATTCTCATGTATACATCTCTTCTGATTACAACACTCTCTTTCTCCTAAACTTAGCCTGCCCTTGCTGAATCTAAAAGTGTCACCAGTCCAAAATAGAACACAATGTGAGACACAGTGGTATTTTTCCATTTGCTATTTTAGTAGCTGCACAAAAGATCAGGCTACCTAAGATATACCCTTGATTTCATCAGTTAGTAGAACATATTAGGATTATGAAAAATCAGGGTCCGGTAATATCATTAATGTTTATTAAGAAATGTTGGTACAAATCGGAATTCAGATTTTAAACATTAAGTTGAGAAAAATGTAATCAATAACATTAGTACTTTAGAATAATGGGAACTGACAATAAGAATGATGATTGCAAACTGCATTTGTATCTCCATCAGCCTGGATAAACATAGGTAAAAATTAATGTCACTAAACATATTAACATTGATTTTGCTTAAAGCCCCTAAAATACATTTGTTCTGAGTCAGAAAAGTGTAGTGGGTCTTTCTTTGTACCACCAACTCCCAAATAATAACATAGAGACTTACTAATTATGAAATCTTGGCCTTAGCTTAGGCTTGTTCCCAATTAGCTCTTATAACTAAAATTAACCAGTTTATATTCATCTACGTTCTGCCACATGGCTCTCCACAGTACGGTACATCTGACTTTCTCAGCATCTTGCTAGTGAATCTAGTGTCTCAGATTGTTCCCGTGAGCTCCTCCCCTCCCTGGAAGTCCTGCCTATCCTCTCCTGCCTACCTATTGGCTGTTCAGCTCTTTATTAAACCAATCAAAAGACACCTTAGGTAGATGAGGTAAAACAGAGATACATCTTCAAATGTACAAAAAGATTATCCCACAACAGAGAAGAGAAACAAAGGTTTAAAAAGAGAAAATCCTTTTATCAACACATGCTGATAAAAGAAGTGATCAGGATATTTTAAAGACAGAGAGGGTGATTGCAATCCACAAATATATACAGATTGGCCATCAACAAGATGCAACTTATAAAGTATCCAAAGAGAGCATTTGGAATGGAAAATTATTTTCTTGGCATTATAGCTTAGTGTACACAGTGAACATTTCCTGAGGAAGAAGTGTGTAAATTTTTCTTATAATCCCCACCTGCATTTGGGACACTGTCTTGGTCTATCCTGTGCTTCTCTAGTTTGACATCACTAACTGTGGAAAGCAGTTTACAAAGAACGGAGATGCATTTACTTTACTTTTGGAGGACAGTGAGACCAGGAAAATGGAGTCGTGCCTGCTGGGGATCTTTGCAATCAATGCTTCATAGCACTGCACAAGGCACTGTATAGTGAGAAGGCAAAGCAAGCTTGTTCCCAGCCTCAACCCTTTCTATAACCAGCATCAATCTCCTGGTGTAAATGGAGTCATCATTTTGACTTATAAGAACAGCAGCAGCCCCTTCTCAATCCATGGCAAAGAGATAACATAATATTCCCAACAAGGTGGAAGCTGCATTTTTCCAATAAAGTTAGGTTACAATTTATCTACAAAATATAATTAATTGATGGGCTGGGGAGATGCCCCAGTGGGTAAAAGTATTTGCTCTGTGAACATAAGTATCGAAGTTCATATCCCCAGCACCCACTAAAAAAGAGGGGCACAGCTGCATGTTCCTATAACCGTAGTATTGATAGGCAGGGAGAGGCACCTTCCTCAGAGCTTGATGGCCAACCAGACTAGCCTACATGGCAAGCTGCTGTTTCAGTAAGAGACTCTCATAAGGCTAGAACATGGAGAGTGATGGGAAAATACCAGCCATTCTGCTCTGGCCTCCATATGCACACATATGATCATATATGTGACACTATTCTTGAGGAGATATGACTAAACATTTCCTTATCCTAGCTAGGCAACCAGCATCAGACCAGACTAAGAATATTACTGGAGTTCAACTAGCTGAACCCATGATTTTTATTGGGGTCACTGACAAAAGTGTGAGCGAGGGGTTACTTACAGGAGTCGAAATGACTAAAAGACAACTGTGGTACCAAAAGTCTCTCCCACATGGGTGACAGCTCACGGAAGCTGAAAACCTGGAGGGCACTACACAACCTGAAGGAATCAATGTAGGTTCTAGGGTGGCAGTTGGTCTGAGCTTCTTCCAGGCAGCTTTGCTGACCTGCTGTTTTCAGGGGGCTTGGCTGATGTAAGAGTCTTTTAGGTATCTCAGATGATCTAACGGCTTGTCCTGTCTGTGTGTGTCTCTAAGGTATCCTTCTAGCTTATATACACCTCAGGAGTGAGAAGCATCCTGGATCTTGTCAGTTTCAGAGGCATCTTGAAGGCTTGGAGTTGTTTACTTTAGGAACTTAAGATCTTTCAAGCAGGATGGGCTGTTTGACCTCCCTTTAGAATATGCTGTGATTTAACAAGCTTCACTCCAAGATGGAAAGTTTTATATCAGGGGAATGTCCGCACAATATATACCCACACACTAATGGACATAAAACACACATAGTAAAATGCAACCAGAATTATTATTATTATTAATTACTAATTGTTATTTTTATTATTAGTTTATTATTTTCCAAAGTTTTGTTAACCCCTTGTGTTCAGATTGATGTGCCTAAAACCTTCCCAACATAAAATTTCTAGCAGTAGCATATGAAATCTTATTATCACCATTATGACATGTCCAACACGAAGAAATTTCAATTAGCATCTTCACCATGCCAAGAAATTTGCCCTTTTGCTGTAATTTCTCATCTTCCTGATGAGAAGCTGTCGTCACACCCAGAACGTGCAGCTCATCAGGCTGACACAGTCTGAGCTCTAGTTCTATGCCTCCTCTGCCTCACTGGATCCCTCAGAAGAATGTCTAGATTTCACATGAATGAAAACTTTCCTCTCCAGCACCTCACCCCCTTTGTCACCCAATGCCACGGTATTCTAAGTTTCACACTAAGTCCAGCTCCATTTTTTTTACTCCACACTGTCTGGACAGAAGAGCCTTCTGTCACCATGAGCTTACAAAGATTTCTCTGCTCAGGTTTTCTGCCTTCGAGACTCCTTCCCCTTCCTTTTTCTAATAGTATACTATGGAAACAAATAAAGACAACGAATGCACACATTCTTTTCTGTATCCAAACCATTGACAGTGGCTGCTATGTGTGAGACCCTACTCAAGGATTTTCCCAAGTACAAACAGAACTGAACCAGGGAAGGCAAAATTCTCAACAAAGCAATTTATTCCCTTTCTCTTTGTGTCCTAAAGCAGTAGAAATGGATTGTGTTGCGTTTTTTCCTAGTTAATGAGTTAACAAATATTTTTTAATTGCTAATGTATGTGTCAGGCTCTGTGGTAAGCAAAACCAACAAGATCTCTTCTCTCATAAATCTTACAGATTCAAGCAAGCATAGGATCAGGTCAGTGGGATTCTCTCTCCTGAGCATTGACCTCAGGCTTCTTGGTAACTCTGGTCAAGGAGGCCAGGAAGAAAAACAGCAGTACAAGTTCCTCCATGTAATTGCCATGCCTTGCTACACAGCTCTGTTTCTAATACTTCTAAAATAGTTCTAAACTTCCTTCATTTTCTGTAACAGTATGCAAATCATATTTAAATATCAGGTCACAACCTGCTTCTCCACTCCAATTCATTAATGTCCATGAGGATGTTCTATAAAATGGATAAAAATATATGTAGTGACAGAAATATGCAAAGCTAAATATCTGCAGTAGAAAAATGTAAATTAACTTAACTGCCATGATATTTTCCTAGCAGGAGACACTGCTAATATGAAATTTTATGAGGCATCACAGCACCCATAAAGTAAGAAAATAAATGACTGAGTTCCTGAACAATGTGCATAAACTTAGTACTACCTTTAACTATAGAGAAGACACCAGTGGTATATATCCATTAGGATCTCAGGTTTGTTTAACTGGTTATCACTAATGCCCCCATTGAAATGCAATTGAAAATTAATATATCTGGCAGTAAAATATGACAATTGAAGAAAGTTCATGAGTGACATTTTTATAGACTTGCCAAGTGTCTAGAATTCAGAATGTGTGAGAGGTGGTCATATGGTACATTGTTCTTACAACCAATGCCTTCTGCTGTTTTACTGATTTTTGATCTTCAGATAAGTCTGATTTCATTCAGAATGGGTGGTAAATGAATTTTCTCAGTTGTCCTAACAAAAGGTAAAATATAAGATTACATCTATGATGTAGCATTGTAGGAATTTTTATACGACATCTCATTTTGAACTTGCAGTGATTGAGTCTATATTTATCAACAATATTCACTCATTCAGCTATTGCAACAGCTTTGGCTACTGTCATGAAATGCACTGAGTAGTTTAAGTATCAGATTCTTCTTTTTGCCCAGTTCTGGAGGCTGAAGTCCCAATTCCTAAAGGTGCCAGCAGACTTTGAGTCTCTGGCTAATGCTTGCACTCTAGTTTGAGGAAGGTCACCTTCTTTCTGTGTCCCCAGCTAGTAGGAAGACAGGACCTCATATTTCATCTCTGCTTCTTTGTATAAATATTCTAGTTCTGTTAGATCAGGGCCCGAGTCACACGACCTCACTTTTTACTCCAAGGCTTAATTAAGTGGTAGAGAAAAGCCTTTGCTGGGATCCAGTCCCAAGCACCACAAGGAAATCTATACTACCCCCTTAAAACCACTGCTTCCAAATAAAATGGTTGATGGTTAGGGCTCAAAGCTGACGCTGGGCTCTGTGGTTCAATCCACAGCATCACAACTCACATTTTCATCATTGTAAAGTAAACTGAGTGATACTTCTGTTAGTCCGTGTTTGGCAAAACATGTTCTCCATCTTTTACTGCAGCAATTAAAAGGTTGAGATCATACATACAGAATTTCGAAGAAATAAATTACTTTTGCTACGTTGGATAATTTTAAAACTCAGTGGTAAATACAGTTTGTAAGGATCACTAATACTAGAGTTAAAGTCAAGTAATCCATCTGGGGTTACAAAGTTGTGTGGTTCAGTCTCTGATAGTATACTCTTTTACTGTTATTATTTATTATGGGGTCTTACTACAGCTACCAGACTGGTCTTGTATCCATAGGCTCCAGTGATCCTCCTGTCCCATTCTCTTGAGACTATGGATATGTACCCTCACTCCAAGATCATTCTTAAATCAAAATGTTGTTCAAACTCTTTCATAACTGACAGCAAATGTCAAGTATTTCATAACTAGAACTTTTTTATTGTGTAAAACTCAGCACATAAGACTGTTTATTAGGACTAATTGTAGGAGCTGTCTTGTCATGTAAGGATTGCCAAAATGAGGGTTTGTATTTGAATTTTCTTTCTATTATTGCAATAAAAACCTAAACACAAGCAACTTGAGAAGGAAAGGGTTAATGCCAGCTTATAGCTCAAAGTACATCATGAAGGGAAGGAAGTCTGCAGGAACTTAAGAAAGGAACCTGGAGACATGAACTAAAGCAAAGGCCGTCACAGAACAGAGCCTACTGGCTGACTCTCCATGGCTTGCTCTGCCTGCTTTCTTACTTTTATTTTTTTTTATTTTTGACAATATAATGCTGTGTATTTTTATCATATTCTTTCCAGTCCTCCAATTCTTCCCAGATTCTCTCCCCACCCAACTTCATGTTCTTTGTTGAAGGAAGAAAAAAGAGAGAGAGGAAAGAGAGAGAGAGAAAGAGAGAGAGAGAGAGAGAAAGCGAGCTAAAATCATGGACTCTTATTTGGGTTAGCTAATTACTGCTGAGCCTGGAGCCTATCATTGAATTTGTTTGATATACCTACATTGCACATCTCTTTCCAGGTTCCTATGAGGCACAACAATATGGACTTCCTACTGAATTTCCATAGATAACTGTACAGCGAATGCTCCCTCTAGAAATTATTTAAAGGAGTATCTGAGAGCACCATTTAACACAGTTATCCTTGCAGTGGAACAGCAGTTTATTTTCATTTTTTTTTGTTTCTTTATTTCATATTATATACTATGTAGAATTCAAAACTATTTGTTGGAAAGATTTGTTATGGTCTTTGTCTTCAATTTTTTTTTTTTTGTAAAAACCAGAAGTGTATATTTTGGTTTTATCCTCCCATAAGTAATCTGAAGCTTCAAACAAAGAAATTAACTGTTTCTTCACCTGGACCTAATGCTGTTATACAGGGATAAATAAAATAGCTAACAGCATTTTCTCTATTAGGAAGAACAAATATTCCAGTTAGCCTAAAATATTAATTTGTGCCTTGTTCCACAGTAATTGTCACTAATAATTGTTCCCTTCATTTTCAAAAGTGCTTCAGTATGGATGGTATACAAACAGACTTTGTGACAAATGATAATTTGTTATGGATGGGAAATGTCCCCTCTAAAGGCTTATATATTGAATGATTAATCTCCAGATGGTAGTGGCATTGAGAAGTGATTGGATCATGAAGGTGATAACCTCATTCAGTAATTAATCCTTAGTTGAACGGGGTATTAGGAAGTGGGGATGGTTACAAGAAGTACTTCTTCCAGCAAGCATCTTTGAAATGACACTTTGTTTCCTGGCCCCTTCCTGTGTTTTTCAGTTTCGTGCTGTAGAAGTAAAGCAACTTTGCTCTGTCATATTCTTCATCCCATCCTGTTCTGCAATGGCCTAAACCCAGTAGAGCCAGCTGACTGTTGACTTGAACATCTGAAACCATGAGCAAAAACCAAGTTTTCTCCTCTGTACTAGGGATGGTGTCTGTCTTAGTCAGTGTTCTATTGCTGTGAAAACACACCATGACCACAGCCACTCTTAAAAAGGAAAGCATTTAATTGGGGCTTACTCACAGTTTCAAAGGTTTAGTCTATTGTCATTATAGCAGGAAGCATGGGGACATGCAGGCAGACATGGTGCTGAAGTAGTAGCTGAGAGTTCTATATTTGGGTCCACAGGCAGCAGAAGAGGGTGAAACTGGGCCCTTGCTTGGGCTTTTGAACTCTCAAAGCTCACCCCCATTGACACACTTCCTCCAAGGCCACACCTCCTAATCCTTTTAAACAATGCCCTTCCCTGTTGACTAACCACTCAAATACAAGAACCTGTGGAGTCCATTCTTATTCAAACCACAGTGTCATAGCAACAAAAAATAAATTAATTAAAACAAAAAGCAAACAAACAAAAAAACCAACTGAAGCCTTAGACAATTTCCTTGTTGTGACTGTCCTGATAATCCCATGATGGTGAGCCAGGTAAAGAGATACCTCTTCTTGGGGAAAAGCCAGACTTAGGAAGCATCTCTTCAGAGTTGTGACAGTGACTAAGTCCTTTCACCCAAAAGGTGGTAAGTATTTAAGTTCTGTGCCAAAAAGGAATGTTTGTGTTTCCTTTCTAGAGGAAACAAATATTCTTCCTTCATGTATTCTCCTCTATGTTCAAAGCCTTCCCACTATCATTTCTACAAATGGAAGGAAGCCAAAGTTACACATTTTCCCCCATTGACTGATCTCTGGCCTTTTGAAATTCTTCTCCATCCAGGAGACCTTTGTGAGAGCATTCATTTTTTTCTGCCTCCCTTAACCATCAGAGGACTCTTCTTTAATAAGTGAAGCTCTGCAGACCCTGCAGCTGGATTGTTTGTTTTCTACCAAACACTAAGAAAATTTATTTTTTTAATATTATAATTAGGTTAGTGTTCTCTTTACTGGAGCATCTCTAGGAACATGAGTGTGTTTCTCTGAATGAATGAGCAGCCACATTTATTTTTATTAAATCTGAACTTGTCCTCTGAGAGAAATGAATTTAATTCTGTGTTCTGATATAACATGCAATATTCTTTTTGTTTTAAAGTAAAACCTTGGTTTCCCTCCTCACAAAGAGGCTGCACTTAATTGAATCTCTTGATTCCAATTTTCTGATCTGAGTTACAATCTCTCTGGGATGTAGGATAATGTTTTTGCTGATAAATGAGTACATTAAGGTCTGTATTTCCATACATAAACAAATATGCATGAATAGTTATCTATGATCTGTCACAGATATGAGAGTAGCATGGGTTATAATAATATTGTACCTTTGTTGTAGAAATACCATCTGCAAATCAAAATGAATATTTTCTAAAAATAAAATTATTACATATATATTTTCAAAATTTGGAAAGTAGTTTATAAACATTAATTCTATTAAAATTGTTCCTTAAAACTGTCTAGACAGGAATTGTGACAAAGGAAACAAACAGTTGTACATTGACCAACTACATCTTCATCTTGGGCAAGTTTAAATAAGGAAAATGTTATCTTCTTAAAGTGCCCTTTTAATACCAGATGATTAGAAGCTATTCATTGCTGTTACTGTAATTATGTGACCACAAAACCACAAACAATGACTGAGGTAATTAATTATTACCTTTAATGATTAATGGGTGCAAAGGGCTAAGTCAGATGCTGTTGATTTGGCTCTTCTCAATTAGCAAGAGTGAGATGATGACAGAGCCTTGAGTCACCTGTGGGCTTGGTGAAAACAAGTTTGTTTGCTTGTTTTCTGGTGAGATTGTGTAAACTTCAAGGCTTGACCAACATGCACAGCTCTCATGTGTTGGGTTTTTCTGTGAAACTGTGCGAATATCAGGGCTTGGTCAACGTGCACAGCTCTCTACCTCCTCCCATCCTCAGGTTCCAGTTACTTCATCCTCCTTTTTATCTCTCCCTCATTTCCTACATGACCTGTCAAACCTGGCTAGCTTGGGCCTACTGTTAGTATGTCAGTCTCAGGGTAACTGGAATTCTTACATAGTGTATTGTTCATTTTTCCCATGGCTGTGACAATCTGACAAGAAACAATATAGAAAAAAAGGGGGGGGGGAGGGATTTATTTGGCTCCCAGCCTGAAGGCACCATTAATTATAGGTGAAGGTATGACAAGAACATAGCATGACAGGTTATATAGAATCCAGAGTCATAGCATGGCAGGTCACACAGAATCCAGAGTCATAGCATAGCAGGTCACATAGAATCTAGAGTCATAGCATGACATGTCACATAGAATCTAGAGTCATAGCATGGCAGGTCACTTGGAATCCAGACTGAGGAGCAGAGAGAACTGAAAGCTAATGCTCAACTTGATTCCTCCTTCCCATGCAGTCTTAGATGCCAGCTCATTTGATTTTGCCACTCATACTCAAGGTAGGTCTGCTCATATCATTTAAATCTCCCTAGAAACACCGTGACATACCCAGAAGTTTATGACCTAGGTGACTCCAAATCCCAATCATGATTAACCACCACACATGAGAATCAGTTTACACAAGTCTAAGTGTTTTAAAAGTCCAAAGTGAAATCTGTATGACTTCTTCCAACCCAAGGCCAGGGATCATTGAGTCTCACCCTTGCTGCTCTGCATTTGTGCCACAGTAGCAGTGTGGGAGTGGCTAGACACAGGATAGCATGCACTGTGACCCAGTGAGGTACATGCATGGTTAAAACAGACCAGGCAGTTAGAAATAAGACAATAGATGAATTTAAAATACATCCAGTAAGGATTTAAAAATGCTATCAACGTCATAAATCTATACATTTTCTGGGGTTTTCTTTTTAGAATCTCAAACTCCACATTACTTCTAAAAATAGCCATTTTCATTATTTACATTGTATTTCATCAGTTTTATCTTTCAAATACAGCACTGTAATTTTTCAGTGTAATCTTTTTGTATAAAAGACAGTTTTATTTCAATAATATGTATAAGTTAATCAGATGTTACATGGCTTCTGAGAGAAATTTTTTTGTAAATTCTAGGGACATAATTATTTTAGTTAGGAAGAATTCTTGTAGTCAATCATCTAAACAATAACACAATTGGCTACGCAGAAAATAATTTTTGAGAAAATGACTTATGTATTACTATGATAAAATCTAACAAATGAACGTCTCAATTTCTCAGTAATAGCAGGGGGCTGTAACATTTTCAACCTAATTTTCACCTATGATTATGAATATTCATAAAAATAAATAGAGGCTAGTCTTCCAAACCAGAAATTAGTTAATAGAATATGTAATTTCTATTCACTGTGAAGGTTTTTAATTTTATCCCTATCTTTTCATATCAGAAAGCATAAGAGAGCTGAGGGAACATAACTGAAAGTTTTCCCTAGTGAAAACACTATTCTGATGAGTGCTTTTCAAAGATTCAGGGGGAAAAATTAGGAAGTCATAAGAATTAAATCATTGTTTTACCAGTACTGTTCTTAAGAACTTTGTGATTCTCTCTGTTCTAGATCATGGTCCTCATACTTAAAATTCAGCATATGTAAAATGTGTGCCATCACTGTTCTTTTGTGTTGCTGTGTTTTGATTTTGTTGTTGATTTTATTTTTGTAACATCCTCTTCAGTCTGGGTTACAAACAAGGAGGATTTTGTTGTCAATAAAAGTCTACAGAAATGTCTACAACCACAAAAGCAAACAAAATGGTAGAATCAGCTTTTTTCTATAACAAAATGAAACAAGAAATAGACTGATCAGGATTCATTGTTGTAAAACAGGTCTTATGTCAAATAGAGTTTGTTGAAGATACTCTTTGGAGTTTAAGTCATAGAAAATTTATTGGAAACATTTTAGACATACCATCAACTTAAAGATCAGTTATTCAGTAGACCACCAGACACAAAGGGGAAATGAAAAGAAAAAAGGCAAAAAGAATTCTTAAAATGGTGTTATTCTTTTTTTTTAAGTAATAAGTAAAAGAAATAGAATTTCCAAAAAAAGGAACCCATTGTGAAGAGCTTCAGGGAATTGTATGAGATTGCTGTGTTTTCTTGTTAGTAAAGAAATCATTTCCAGAAGGTTATGATTCTGAAAGTAAAAGAAAGTTCTTAGACAGGGTTTTTCTGCGTAGCTTTGCGCCTTTCCTGGAACTCGCTTTGTAGACCAGGCTGGCCTCGATCTCACAGAGATCCGCCTGCCTCCTGAGTGCTGGGATTAAAGGCGTGCGCCACCACTGCCCTGCAAGGAAGTTCTTACAATTTGACTTGACAGTGAAAGTATTGCAGAAAAGCAGAGACACAATTAATCAGGCAAGTTCATCTCTTACAAAGAACCATGATCTCCGAGTAGTGACAGTGATCCAGGTTCTATAGCTGCATGCCACGGTCTTGTTAGCTAAATTTGTACTGATTCATGACTTTTTTTTCCCTTTAAAATACAGCCTTGCTCAGTTTATAAATATATATGTAAGATGATATTCTATTAAGTTATCAACTTTCCCTTTGATTTATATTCATAGACACATTTGCATCAAATACACTCTGAACTTTCACTACTGTGTATCACCATGTTATTTATCTATTGACAGAGTTTTCATAATTTTTAATCCAAATTATTAACATTTAAGGAAAATTATGGAGTGCGGAAAAGAGAAAGATGGGGGTTGATGATGGGTTGGTTCTGTTTTAGAGAAATTACATATAAAAGAAAATATTAAAATAACAATTCATAGAGAAGATAGTATAGAAATCAATTTTTAATAAAGGGAATAAAGTGTTTTTAGTTTTGTGTTTCAAAATTCTGAAATGACAATGAGTGGCCTGCATTCTATTTCAAACAAAATGACTTAGGTGGTGGGTGCTGCATTTTGCAGAGAGAAAATTCGTGAAAGTGTGATTTTGAGCTCAGCTTACTACTAGTTTTTGTTGAGCCTAACTTACATGTGACTCTACTCATCCTCTTTTTATAAATGTTGGTCCATGCTCTGCCTTATGATCTTATGGCTATTTTCTGAGCCTGTAGTTAGAGGTTTTTCTGTGTCCTGCCCAGTTCTGCAGGTGTTTATAAAATAATCACTCAGAGGCTTAATATTACTTATAAATGCTTGGCCTATGGCTTAAGCTTATGACTAGATAGCTCTTACCTATCTATTTCTATTAATCTAAGCATTGTCACATGGCTGTGGCATTACCAGTCTGCTAGCATCTTGTTCCTTGGGTGGCTGGATGTTGTCTGCCTCTGACTCTACCCTTCTTCTCCCTGTATCTGTGCTTGGATTTGCCACCTGACTCTTATCCTGCCTTGCCAGAGGCCAAATAAGCTTTATTTATTAATTAATGGGAGCAACAGATATTCACAGTTTACAAAAAGACATCCCACATCATGGGTTCACAGAAACCATGCTCAGAGCATTCTTGCCATGTGTCTGCCAGTCGCTCTGCTACAACTCAGGACAGAGAATTCCTTATGTCATCTTTTATCTTCAGAGCATTCCCCCTGTGATATGATGCGCTATTCTCAGGAGCACTGTCTTGGGTGTCAGTTGTCACTGTCCATCTTATTACCTTTAATCTTGCTTGTACAGGGTTATTTCTGAACAAACTAATCAGGAAGTCAACTCTATTCTTTTTTATGATAATTTTCCTATTTAGTTAAATTATAATTACATTATTTCCCTTTCCTCCTCAAAGCACTCCCATTATCTTATCAATGAGGTTATGGAGGGGGTTAGAAAACGAAGCTTCAAAATGTGATGCTTGGGAGTATTAAGAGCTTTAACAGAGGGATGTTACAGACAAGCCTCTTTCTGGCCTATTTCTGGCCTTTCTCCTCTTCCCCCTCTCTTCCCCCGAGAATCTAAGAACTGCTATGCCCCAAGATGACTCTCAGATATTAGTACCCTGTCCTGCAAAGTCAAAAATACTACATTTACTTCCATCAACTCTCAGTGGAAAAGCTGACCACAAGGAAATTCTTTGGTCTATCTTATTTGATGGCAGAAAATGAGATCCTCCTTTCAGAAGGAGTCCACAGCATGTTGGGATGGAAGAAATTTCACACAGAGGGAAACATGAAGAACCCCACTCTATGGGCCATAACTGTCTCTCTCATGATCTGTTATTCTTAGGTCATACCCTCGATGTCAATCACAGTCAATGGGGCTGCTATGCTTCATTACACCTAAGCACCAAAACACTTTTCTGTGGCTTCTGGCCTTTATTTGTGGAGGATCCCATGCCCAGTAAATTCTGATTAGTGGGTATTACATACTTTTCCTCTTTCAGCCCTCCTTTGTTATAGCTGTGGTGGCCATGCATCTTGGAACAAGGAGAAATGCAATCATAACTTTCTGCCCCTACAATTGAGAATCTCTGACTCCTTGGAGCAAAGAGAAAATGAGTATTTCTGAAAAATATATTTTACTTTTCATATTCTCACTTATGAGATACCAACTAACATTTTTATTTTACAGCTGTTTTTATTTAAGTATGATTAATATGGTAGAGACAATGCTAGTTTATCTAGTTAATTTTATTAAAACATTAAATTATTTTATAATTAATTTAGTTCATGGTTAACATATTGCCTTACAATAATAAATTTTCATAAATTTTTGTATTTTATCTTTAGGAAGGTATTTCAAAATTTTATAAAATTTGAAGCTCTTTAAGCCATGCTCCTTAGGCTCTTCCCTTGCTATACCCCCATTTGGTTTTAAAATGAGGATAGCCAGTATATGTTGGAAGCATGTAATTCATTTTATTTTTCATTTTATATAGGCAGAGGACCTTGCTTAGAAGTTGATTTGAGTCTCAGAAGAAACTTTGCATCTTTGAAGAGTTAGGGAATTTTAAAGTGGGAATTAAAGCATTTTGCATCATGGAATGGCCATGAGCCTAAGAAAGGCAGAACACTGAGGTCTCAATGATTCCCATAGGCTGATGTCCTTCTTCAACACTTCAACTCTGGCTAGTGGTACTGTTTGAAAAGGTGAAAGTTCATTGCTAGAAGTTGGTTGTTGGGGTTAGGCCTTGAGGATTTATAGCCTGGTCCCATTTCTCATTCACTCCATGCTTTCTGATTATAGATGCAATGTGACCAGCTGCCTATGCTCCTGATACCCTACTTTTTACACAGTGATAGACTGACTCCCTCAGACTGAGCCAGAATAAAGTCCTCTTTGTTTAAATTTCTTCTTGTTGGGCATTTTGTGGGAGCGATGAAAAAAAGTAACTAATATACTTGTCTGAAAATTGGCCATGACACCATCCTTCCAGACCAAAGAGAAAGAATGGTACAGAGAATTTGAATAGACAGACCTTGGTAGGTTTCCCCGCTCAGTCTATAACCACATGTCAAAATCATTTTTCCAGTCAACTTTCTACACAGCTATCATTCTTCATCAAACTTACGTGTAAAAAATGGTTCTCCCCTAGTCTTAGGATTTTGATTTCTTGTTTTAAAGCATTTTTATTGTGAGCTACATAAAAAATAATCCATGCATTGTTCACATACAAATTAAAAATAATAAACAATAAACATCACCTTAAGAATTAGTATCCTATCCATTTCTTTTCGGTGCTCTTCTAAACTGCAGTAGTTTTCCCTCTTCCCAGAGTTGACCACAGTTAACAATTACGAGATTTCATAGGATACAGGACTTTACTTTTCTTTTAAATTTTTGAGTTACATGCATCTGTGGTGTGTGTGTGGGGGGGGGAGGGTGCACATGCATACCCTCTGTGGTGTGTGTGTGTGTGTGTGTGTGTGTGTGTGTGTGTGTGTGTACATGCATACCCTAATGCGTGTGTGCAGGTCAGAGGATGCCATAAGCCAGTTTCACCGTGTCAGTTCCAAGAACTGAACTCACATTGTCAGATTTGTCAGCAGGTGTCCTTACTTGTTGAGGCGTCTTTCTGAACCTGGCTCTTCATTCCTGAATACTCCTGTGTCACATGAATTTGCCATGCTAAACTTTGATTCAGCAGAACTGCTATGCTCCTTCTGAAACTGCCTCCTGTTTTAGGAGTGTCAGCATGGCCCTTATGACAGGTGAGGGAAAATACCACGATATTTGTTTAACTATAATGCTTTCAACAATTTGCTCTAATAAATTTCTAATTAATGTTTAAGTAAAAACCTCTGAAAACAATTCTTTTACTGTCATTCTGATTCTCTTTTTAGGAAATATTCTCAGAAGTGACATAAGGTGAATCAATACAAAGACCTTAGTGATGTGACCTCAAAGTGTTTTCTAGAAGACTGTGTCTATTGCAGTCCCACCCATGAAAGTACATAGGAATGCCTTTCTCAGCATGGAGATGCATTGCAGGCATGCATAGGTATTGATTATTTGTATCAGAGACCAGGCTGAATTTGTGTTTTGTGCTGTATCTAAGGGCCAACTTCATAGGACACTCATATTCACTCCATATATTTTGGAGATGTACATACTTAAGCATATATAAGCAAAAGCAGTAGAATGTTTGCTTTTAAAAAATACTGATTTATGACTGATATAAAATAAAGATGTGTGCTGTGCAGTGACTGAAGTTACAGAGGTAAACTTTCTGATATTGAAGTTGGTGTAATTCAAATTTTCTATTACTAGTAAGATTTATTTTTTATATTCCAGTTTTAAATTATTTCACTTGTGCATTTTCTAGTAATAGATTTCTCTCCTTTTTTTCAATGACTATTTTTCAACAGCAACTGATAATACATACATATATACATATATATATATATATATATATATATATATATATATATATATATATAATGTTGAGGGCCATTTCAGGAGTAGTATAAGTACCTAAAATACTGGAAACTTCCTAAAATTATATATATAATTATATATATATAATTATATATGTATAAAGTTTAAATTATATATATAAAGTTTATATTATATATATATAATCTTCCTTTAAAGTGTGTTGTGTGTGTCTGTGAGAAGGTGATCTAAATGAAATCACCAAATAATGGGGGAGACAAAGCCCCATTAAGCATTTCTTGTCACCGATCAAAACTCCCGTTCCTGGGATTGGGTTACTTCTAACTGAGTTGTTTGCCAAAGGAATCCATGAAAATCCCTAAACAACCTAGGCTGTTGTCAAGGCTGTAGGTTGCTCTTTACACACTGATGGCAAGGCCCTAGTGCTAAAGACAGCAACTTCACAACTCATTGAACACAAAGATGTTTTACTGGGGTCAACATAGAACCTTCACCTCTACATCTAGCATGTTTGGTACAGGGAGATAACTCTCCACGCTACCAAAAGAAAAACATAAACATCAACCCACCCACAAACCCTTTGATCTATAATGATATGCTGCCTGCAAGATAGGCTAGGGCAATTGTTGCACAAAGCTTGTTGGAATAACCAACCAATATCAGATTTGAGTTAAGGTCTACTCCATAGACGGAACCCGTACTCAACACTGCTCGGATGAGCAAGAATTTGAGACTAGATATTTCACAGATCTATGGTAAAACCAAGTAATACTGGTCTAAAATAAATGTAGCAATAAAATGACTCATAATGGCATTCTGCTATACTCATAGATCAGTGACTTGTTCAGCCATCATCAGAGAAGCTCCCTCTTGCAGCAAATTGGAACAAATACAGCGACCCACAGCTAGACATTGTGCAGAGAATTAGAAATCACTCAACATTCAGCCCTAAATGGGATGTCACCATCAAATCCCTCCTCTCAGGGCTCATAGAACCCTGCAGAAGAAGAGACAGAAATAATGTAAGAGCCAAAGGGGATGGGGGACACAAAGAAAAAAAGCTCTCTAGAAATACATGATCAAAGCTCATTTTAACTAATAGAGACTAGGCAGCAAGTCCAGGGACTGCACAGGTCTGCACCAGATACTTTGCTTATTATGGATTCCAATGTGCTCTTTCTATGGGATTCCCGAGTGTGCAAATGAGTAGGCGTCTGTTTCTTGTCTCTTCTCTTGGGCTCTTTTCCTTATTTTTGTTTGTTTTGTCTAATTCTGATGTGCTTGTTTTTATTATATTATATTGTATTTTAATTATCACTTAGAAGTCTGCTTGTTTTTTAATGAGAGGCTGAAAGGGAGTGGATCTGGATGGGACGGGGATTAGGGGGGTAACTGGGAAGAGTAGAGGGATGAGAATCCATAATCAGGAAATGTTATGTGAGAAAAAAATCTATTTTTAACAAGAGAGAAAAGATAAATAAATCTTTAAGAATAAAGTGAATTCAAACACAAACAATAAAATAAAGACATAACAATCGTCACATTCACTACCTACAGAGTTATACTAAATTTTGCTAGTTGAGTTATTCTAACAACTACCAAAATCAAGCCATTAGTTTTGGAAACGTAATTAAATTTGCCTTTCAATTGTGGACTTGTCATTTGCATATTCAATCAGACATGAATGAAAAATATTTGAACAACCCCTGTACTGAACATGTACACTAGTTTTACTTCCCATTCATTCAATAAGTAATACATGAAAACTGTACAGCACCTATTCACATTCATTTGCTATTATAAGTAATCCAGAGAACGTTTTAAATTATGGAAGTGGATGTATACAGATTGATTATACAGAAAGACTAGGTGCCTAAGATATTTTATACTAAGTGAAAAATCCTAAATAGTAAGTGATAAATTCAGAAATGTTATTTTTATCATTAGTGTTGTCATTGTTGATGTTTATGTTGCTTTTGATTTTTTCTTGTATAAAGATCAACTTTTTTTTTCATTTCTTTATTAGGAAATTTTCTATTCACCCTACATACCACCCACAGATCCCACCTCCTCCCTCTTCCCTCCTCCCACCCCTCAGCCCTCCCTCCTAAGCCACCACCCCATCCCCCACATCCTCCAAATCTAGGTCTCCCATGGGGAGTTAGCAGAGCCTGGCACACCGAGCCAAGGCAGATCCAAGCCCCTCCGTGCCGCCTTGGTGTGCAAGGTGCCACACTGCAAGCACCAGGCTCCCAAAAGCCCGCCCATGCACCAGGGATGGATCCTGATTCTGCCACCCCTCCCCACGCCAGGGGGCCTAGTCCAGTCCCATGGGGGGCTTCACAGCCACTAGTCCACAGTTTATGGGTCTCCACCAGTGTGGCCGGTCATTTCTGCACATCTTCCCATCATGATCTCCACGTTCCCCTTCCCTGCCTGCAGAAACCCTCCTCTTTCCCATCAACTGGGTTCCCAGAGCTTAGCCTGGTGCCTGGATCCCTGCATCTGCCTCCATCAGTCACTGGATAAAGGCTCTATGATGACAGCTAGGGTATTCACAAGACCGGTCACCAGAGTAGACCAGTCCAGGCACTCCCTCGATCACTGCCAGCAGTCCAAGGTGGGGTCATCCCTGTGGATTCCTGAGAGCTTCCTCAGCACCCCGCCTCTTCCCACTCCGGTGATGTCTTCATCTATCACGGTATCTCCTTCCCTGCTCTCCCACTCTGTCCCCGCTCCAGCTTGACCCTCCCATTTTTCTATGTTCTCACCCCCTCCCATTCCTTGCCCTCTGCCACCCCCACCCCACCCCCAGCCCCAGCCCTCTCATGCAGATCCCATCTACTTCTACTTTGCTGGCACTATGTCCCTCCCAGGGTCTCTCTCTGTCAGCTAGCCTCTCCGGAGCCCTGGGCTACAGTCTGGCCATCCATTGCCCTACATCTAGTATCCACTTATGAGTGAGTACATACCATGTTTGTCCTTCTGAATCTGGGTTACCTCACTCAGGATGATAATTTCTAGTTCCATCCATTTACCTGCAAATTTCATGATATCATTGTTTTTTACTACTGAGTAATACTCCTTTGAGTATATGTGCCATATTTTCTTTCTACATTCTTCAGCTGAGGGACATCTAGGTTGTTTCTAGGTTTTTGCTATTATGAATAATGCTGATATGAACATAGTTGAGCATGTGTCCTTGTGGTAAGATTGAGAAAAAAAAAGATCAACTTTAAATGATCTGCATTATTTTTTAATTATTTTTCAACTTTTCTCAGTTTGTAGTTGTCCTTGGTACATCAAGGCAAAAAGAAACAACTCCTACTAATAGTTATAAATTTTGTCCAAAACATTAGTAAGTATGTGCGTCCTACTAAAGATTTAGTTGCCAGTCAATGACATCACACTTTGGAAACATTTGTAATTTTGTCTTTATGTAACTGCCGTGTCAACTAGGTATACCTGCCTACTGTGCCTTAAGTGTTAGACTCAAATCTGACACCACACTCTTTCTTGTTGGCACAAATTTGATTTTCTACTCTTTGTTTCTGTCACAGAAATTATTGAGATAAAAAATATGTGATGCAAATGAAACCATTTTAGCTCAACAAAAGAGGAAAGTGTTCCTAAAGTGTGCTGGTGCTGATTTTTGTATATTTTCCTTTAAAATATATTATGATTAAAATATATCTATGAATTAGGTGAAGTATCATAGGTTTGCCTGATACAGTCTGTGAATGGTGGAGTAGGATCATTTTACATTTTTGTATATATAATTTTAATCTATATTTATGACTGTCATCAATTTGCAAATATATTTTCCTCTAATTATAAACCCTGGAAACAGCATTAAAAAGCTTCTTGTTAGGGAACTGGAGAGATGCCTCAGTTTTAAGAGCATACATTGTTCTTCTGGAGGACTTAAGTTCAGTTCCAAGTATCCACACAATGCAGCTGACTACATCATGTAACTCCAGCTCCAGGGGACCGGACACCATCTTCCAGCCTCTGTGAGGACTCACACTCATGTATATGTACACAGAGAAGCACATGCAACTAAAACTATAATATTTTTTAAAGCTTCCTGTCTTTGGGTTTGCAATATTGACTTAAGAATGATTTCCCAAGATCATCTCTTCATATCATATTGTCTGTTCTCCTCAATTTCCATGAAATCTGCCTGTTTTCACCATCCAGTGTTTTTTACCATGAGCAAACTATCCTCATGTGTTATCTTTGAACCCTAAAGCATCTTTAAAACCCGACTCCCTTTTTTCTAACCCCAATTAAAAACATTACCACAGCTTTCTTTACACAGATTACAGCTAGTTTTACTAAGAGCTGTTACTTTTAAACACTCAGGTTAAGTGCATGTGATTGAAGTATTGTATCACTGCTACTATGGATAATTCAGAGTGATTACATTCATACATCTATCAAGGGGAGTTATTCCAAGTTTTCTAGCTATATAATCACAATGCTTTTAAACAATAGGATTTTATTCTTTCGTTCAAATATTTATAATTCACTTTTGCTTTTTATGCCATTTTCTTATAAGAGAACTTCAGAAATGGGATAACATCTCTGTCTTGAGTTTCTTCCTGAGTTTAACCTGTTATAAAATAATTTCCTTTTATGCTGCAATATTTTTGTCATTCTAAGCAGGTTTATGTTTATGTAATGTTAAGATTTATGACTCACAAAGCCTTTTCAAGTACTGTTGAGATACTTACAAATGTACTTTTATTAAGAGTTGGGGGCGCATGCCTTTAATCCCAGCACTTGGGAGGCAGAACCAGGCATATCTCTATGAGTTCAAGGCCAGCCTGGGCTACCAAGTGAGTTCCAGGACAGGCACAAAGCTACACAGAGAAACCCTATCTCAAAAAAACAAACAAACAAAAAAAAAGAGTTGGCTTAGTTTGTCTTATATGTTCTTCTTTTCACCTAGTATGAAAGAATATCTTAGGAACCAGTAGTCAAACCCCAATTCAGACTCACTAAAAGTGTCTGCTTGGGCAGCTTATTCTATGTCTCTGGGACTCAATCCTTTCACCTGTAAAATAGTAGAAGTAACTATATGACTTGATGTAAGATAATTCTTAAAATAACACATGAATCACTTTAAATACTTAATAAATTTTAGCTGTCATGATACTAAAATAAACTTGTTCCTGATGAGACTATTAAAGAAATTATCTAATAATTCGTATGGCATATTTTATTTAAATTATTAAATTAGTATGATATATTTTTTAAAGATCTTGCACCTGTATTCATTAGTGCCATCATCCTATAATTTAACTTTTTGAGTTTTCATAAGTTTAATATTAAACTTTTATGAGTTTAATAAAGCATCAACCAATTTGCTATCATTTTCTATCCTCTGTATAAATTTGTAACACAGCAATTATTTTGAAGGTGAAATAGTTCAAAAGTAAAACACTGTAGCCCCAAAGCCATTTTCAATGGTGAATTATGTCATGATTTACTGATTAAAGTTGTGTACAGCTTCTGAAGCAATACTTTTATAATTTTAAATTTTAAAAAATCTGTTGCATCTATTCCTTCTGTTTAGAATTGCATTGTGTTTATACCAACTCAGTGTTATCTTTATTTGCTATTTTATAACACAGATAAATTTATTTTCTCCTTTCCATTTCATAGGAACAGAGAGGAAGGGGCCAGCCATCCCCCTGAACTATGTGTGAATGACTTGGAATAGTCCGCAATGTATTCTAAGCACATTTAACTCATGACTGACTGAGTCCTGAGGAACCCAATGGGGCAGCAGCTGGTCTATCAGCCTGGACACTTTCTTCTAAGAGAGTGCACTGAAAGCAGAACAGGAATTGCTACGTCCATGGTCTATGCGTGGACCACATGGGATAGAGACAGTGGGTTCATTTTTAAAGAGAGACTCCAAGAGGACTTCTTGACAAGGTGAGTCATCTCAAAAGACAGTGCTGTGCACAGGCTGTCTAAACTGACAGGACTTGTCAGGAGTGCTCTGCTGATAAATGGAGTATAATATTCAGCCTTCTAAGGGAAAAACTAATGCCTATTCACGTGTACACTTAAAATTCAACCTGGTGATAAATAGGATGAGTAGGACATGGCCTCCAAATAACCAATAAAACAGAATACAAGTTCCATCTTAAAAAACAACAACATTCTCCAGCATTCTTTCTTTCACTGTTATCCATCTCTGATTTTTTTTAAATTCCTAGTTAGCCTACCATCGCAGTGGGTAAATAATGTATCTCCATTATGAGTGCTCACTTCATTTACAAATAAAGGCACTATGTGGGAGCTTCACTCCTTAATGACATATTACCTAATTTGCTAATTGGATGTTACTCATAATACAATGACAAAAAACTACAATACACTGTGTTCCTTATTGTTAATCACTTCTATTACTTTCTTAAGTCTATAAAATTAATAAAAACAAAAGGCAAAGTTTTCATTTATACTACCTGTCTACATGCCTGCTATGTTTATTCCACGGTTACCATTTTCTAGCTACCATTATTCCACTGGTGAATGCAGAGTCAGGAGGCATTTTACATTGTTTGATAGCTCATCATTGTACACTGAATCTTCATTATTTGTAGATTTCTTATTTTAGAACCACCCCACTCAGCAAAGAGAATATTTGGTGCTTCAACAGCAATGTTTATAGCCCTTCCATGACCATTCAGGGATATCTATTACATAGCAAAATTTCGAGATTTCCAACATTCCTACACTTAACTAGGCTCAAGAAGACAACACTGATCTCCTGTTTTAATTCACACATCTGGAACAAATGCCATTTTAATAGTGTACTTATGCTTCATTTTTTTTTGCATTATTATGTTTTTGTTAGAAATTTCATTGAGTGAAGTGATTCCAAAGCATAATTTTAAAATGCTGTCTAATGTTCCCAGAACAATAAATTTATAGTGTGCCTTATGGAAGAATTACAAGTGTTAGATAAGCTTCTGTTACACATGAGTGATGGTGTTGTTGGCGATGAGTTCAATGTTAATGAATCAATAATGTATAGTAAATGGATGTATTTAAGCTGAAACACACATAAAAGAAGTGATATTGATCACTTGATGAAAAGGTATTGATTAAATACTTGAAGAAACCTAACTTTGTATTTCCTCTAACAGCACAGGTTCAAATATTCATTAATTCATTTTCCATCTGACTCTGTGGAACACTATTACTCTAAATAATGACATTCTAATATATAGTACCTCCACCATAAAGATAAAACAGACATAGAAACTTTCAAATAATAGTATAAATCTGTAGATTCATAAAATATTATTGATTCAGACTTAATTTTTTTTTACTTTTAAGTTAATTAGCAGTAAATTTTTAATATTTATTTTTTAAAATAATGCTTTGCTGGATCAAAAACTGGAGAAAGTTTTTCATTTGGATTTTGTGAGCCTGTGTGTGTGTGTGTGTGTGTGTGTGTGTGTGTGTGTGTGTTATGGTTCGAATAAGAGGTGGCCTTTTAAATGATCATTTGCTAAACTCTTGATCCCTATCTTGAGGATCCAAGCATTAAGAGATGTTTAGATTATGAAGCCTTTGAATTAATGAAATACATTGATTTAATGACATCTTTCAGTGGTATTATTAGGAGACAGTGGAAAGTGAGACCTAGATGGAGATAGAATATTGTTGGGGATAAGTATTTGATGCATATTTTGTTTCTTCTACCTCGTACCCTGCTTTTGTCCTACTGTGAAGTGGGCAGCCTCATCTCCCATATGTGTTTTCTCTGCCAGGTATTGTTGCTATGCAAAAAACAAAAACAAAAACAAAAACACAAAGAACTTAAACAACAACAACAAAAACACACACTAACAGAGTACAGCAGCTCCTGCACACCACCAAGTGTCAATCATTGGGGGGAATCTCCTCTCATTTCACAGGTCAGTCTTTAAGGAAAATAATTGTTTATCTGTCTATACATTCACCTGTGTTTAAAAATATGAGAGTCTATCTAGGATGACTAGTGATGTCATCACTGAAAAGATGACTTTGGAGTTAGATGTGAGGGAAGTGAAGAGCTGGTTTGTAGATATTTGGAGAAAGATTTTTCCATAGAATGAGAATAATTAGAGCAGAGGCTCTGATATAAATCTTATGACTGGGGTGCCTAAGAAGACTCAAATGGTAGTATCAAATCAGTCAACAAGTCGAGTAACAAATGTCAGCAGTTAGCTGTTTATAAGAGCCAATAAAATGTTGAACTTAATAGATCATGGAAGAGTTTTGTTTTGATTCTAAGTGGTGAGGAGAACAGGTTGAGGGTTGTTCACAATGGCTGTGAAATCTAAGTTTTCCATAATTACATCACATTGTTTGGGGAATAATACAACCAGTCAAATACGGGACCTAGAAAACCAGTTAGTGTGCCACATCTGTTTTCTAGGAAATAAGAGACTGTGACTTATTAGGAAATGATGACAGTGCTATGGGGAAAAGTGTTCCAGCTTTAGATATGAATCAAAGACAAACGGTATCAGACTAGAAGCTGGAATAAATACAAGATAAGTAATCCAAAAATGACTTCAACTACTTTAATATAAACAACTGAAAAATAGTGGAAGACTTCAGACAGTTCAAATACAAGGGCAAGAGGATTGCAGAAACTGAGTCCTAGAATACTATTTGTGATCCAAGTGAAATTTAGGCAGAACAATGTTGGGTGGGCTACGGAAGTGAAGCGTTTGTTCATGGGAGAGTCCTCATCTGTGTTTGGGGGCCATTGGGACACAGTCATGTGAATTCACCTGAAGTGAATGCAGATCAATTGTAGAGAAAAGAGCATGACATCATCCTCTCTGAGAGGTTAGGAAGATGGATAAAATGTAGAGGGGACAAAGAAGATAGAGGCATAAATGGAAGCTGCAACCTTTCTCTGGAAAATGAGATTCAGATGTTTCGAGGACAGGAGGCTGATGGTTTCTCTCATGGAGTCTGGCAATTCATTAGGTTTTGAGAAGTAGGCACAGATGTAGAGATGTGGCATTTTCCTGGACATATTGAAGTGGGCGAAAATCTTTTGTAATGGCTTTAAGATGTCAACTTGATACAAGCTAGCATAATGGAATCTCAACTGAGACAATATCCCCATCAGATTGGCCTGTGGGCAAGTATGTGGGGGCATTTTCTTGATGGATGATTGATGTGGGAGGGCCTCTCTCACTGTGTCAGTTGCTACCCCAGGGCTAGTGGTTTAAGATGACATAAGAGAGTAGACTGAAGAAGCAATGAGAAGCAAGCTGGTAAGCAGTGTTCATTCATGGCCTCTGCTTCAGCTTCCGCCTCCAGGTTCCTACCTTACATTTCTGCCACGACTTCCCTTAGCAATAAAGTTTGACCTAATAGTTGTTTTTGTTGTTGTTGTTGTTGTTGTTTGTTTGTTTTTTATTATAACTGCTTGGCCATTAGCTCAGGCTTATTACTGGATAGCTATTACACTTAACTCATAATTCTTATCTATGGTTAGCCATGTGGTTTGTGCCTTTTCTCAGTTCTGCCTTGACATCTTGCTTCCTCTGTGTCTGTCTGGTGACCCCTGACTCAGCCCTTCCTTTTCCCAGAATTCTCATCTGCTTGCCCCACCTATACTTCCTGCCTGGCTACTAGCCAATTAGCATTTTATTTATCAACCAATCAGAGCAACACATATTCACAGCATACAGAACGACATCCCACAGCACTTCCCCTTTTCTGTCTAATCAAAAAGGAAGGTTTTAACTTTAAGGTAGTAAAATTACATATAACAAAACAGTTACCAAGCAAGAATTACAGATATAATATCTAGTCTATTTGTATTTGGCAAAACTAAAGAAAACATTCTATCATCTATCCTATATTTGTGAGTCTAAAGTTTCATATCTAATTTATCTTTTATCATAACCAAGGAAAATTGTAACTATAACTATTTAGTCTTCAACTATATCAAAGACACCAGAAGGATATAATATTACCTAAATAAACAAAAAGTGCATTGTAAGCAGCTTCCAAAAATTCTGGAAATGGCAG
This sequence comes from Peromyscus eremicus, assembly GCF_949786415.1. Taxonomy (NCBI): domain Eukaryota; kingdom Metazoa; phylum Chordata; class Mammalia; order Rodentia; family Cricetidae; genus Peromyscus; species Peromyscus eremicus. The sequence continues at coordinate 52,469,012 of NC_081417.1, forward strand.
AGACAGCTGCCTGCCTGGACAGTCATCCAAAGTTTCTCCATAACATTGGGGCATCATCTTCAGCCAATAGGCCTGTCAAATATTCTATAGGACACAGGGAGAAGTGACTCAAAAACTCTTGACCTGATAGTTTTAGGAAGAAACAAACCCTTTCTTCCCTAAGTTGCTTTTGGTCATGGTGTTTGATCACAGCCGTAGAAACCTAACTAAGTATGTAAACAGAATAAGGGGTACACACAGAACTGCCCCCACAGTTTTACTATAAAAGAACATAGGGGTAATGTTTTCCTGCAAATGGGAAAATGTGAAACTTAGCTATTTTGTTTTATAATAAGAAAAATCATTTAGAATGAGGATCCTGAAGAGTGCAGACTTGGGATGTTGAAAGAAGAACGAGGACAGTGGATTTAACAGAAGCCTTTGTGAAAATGGAGCCCATGTCCCGGTATTTTGTGTTACAGAAGATTCTCATTCCCGTCCCTCTGTCCCTCCCCCCATTTGCACTGAGTTCCCTCCCTCACTTTTCCCCTCTTTTCTTCCCTCACTCTCATGTTCCTTTAATTTCCTTCCTATTATGTAGGTTGGATTATTCCCTACTAGTGGAAGCTCAGGTCTATTTTCATAATTTCATTTTCAGAGTTTATGAGGAGTATATTTATTTTGAAATATTTTAGCTTTTACTGACTTGGGTGTAAAACTCTAGCGTATCATTTCATTAAATTAAAGCATATATGCATTTTAATAATTAAATATATGCTTTAGTTTTGTTATTGTTACAATTGCTCATTTTGCCTTAGGGATGACTACTTTCTTTTTAGAAGTTTATTATTTTTCTTTCAAGTTGTTGCAATTTTGAACCATTCATTTTTCTTTTTGTCAATATTATATTTCAAATTTCCTGCATCATTTTTCTTTTTAATTTATGTCATTAAGTTATTATATTTTGTTGGTGGTGCTGCTGGTGGCTCTTGCTTTTGTGGGTCTTTTGCTTGTTTGTTTTTGGAGAGAGCATTTTGTTTATAACCCTAGCTGAGTCCTCAAACGTTTGTCCCTCCTGGTTCATCCCTCAATTGCTGGGATGAGAGATGTGAGGCACCCTGCCAGCTTGCTGTTTAGTTATTCAAAGAAAAGATGCAGAGGACTACAACATATTTGGATTACTTATACAATTCCATTCATTCTTTTTCCTTTTAAAACAATTTTATTAATTCTTGGGAATTTTATATAATCCATTTTGGTAATATTGATCCCCAAATTCTCCATGTAATTCCTCCCAGATCCTCTCCTTCCTCCCTTCATCCAACCTTTTTTATTGCTTTTATTAAATAACTCACCAACTCCAATTTGTGTCATCCATTTACTTCTTAATATGAGTTCATCCACTAGAGTGTGGTTGACCTACCAAAAGTTGCACCCTTAAAGGAAACTGGCTCTTCCTCCTCCAAAAGCTACCAACTGTCCATACCTTCTCAGTTATATGTTGGGGCATACATATCCCTTCTCACTCTGCTAGAATGTTGACTGGCTTGGCATTATACATAACCACAGCAGCTGTTAGTTTATGAGTGCAGTAATTCTGTCATGTCCAGAAGACATTGGTTTGCTCCAATTCTTTCCAGTCTCTGGTTCTTACAATCATGTAGCCATCTCTTCCACCATGGTCCTTAACCTGTGGGAGGAGTATGATATAGATGTTCCATTTGTGGCTCAGCACTTCTCAGTCACTTATTTTCTGAACCTTGATAAGTTATGAGTTTCTGTTAACCACCATTCATGTCACAAAGAATGATTGTCTTTGTGAAATGATGTCTGAGGCTGAACTAAAGCACAGATAGATAGGAATTTAGAGAGCAGTTTGATCCTATTTGTGAAAAATAATAGTATTAAATGCATCCCTGAATCCTGTGAGTTTCCTAATCATGGGTCCTTAGCCATATTTGCAATATCAGGCATGTGTTTCCTTTTTGAAACAGGATTTAAATTCAGTAAGGATATGGATTGTTACACTGATAATATTTGTGCCACTATTTCATCCATGAGTATATCTTGCTATACTGATCATGCCTACACTTCACAAGGTTCACAGCTGGGTGAGATCATTGATAAACCAACTCTTCCCTCTAGCAGCTTGCATAGCACCTTCTTGTAACATGTGACCTAGTCAGCAGCAAGAGCTTATTGGTCAGTACCACCTTGATATCTCCATGTCCTGTGATGAATATTCGTGGTGTCTTTAGCAATAGATTCTTACAATCAAGTTTTGGTGGGCAATCACGGGCAATGACAATAGCCTATACTGTTTTGATCTCATCGTTGGGAATGACATATATGTTTATTCTCTTTTGCAGCTCTCTGTTCCCATTGTATCTTTTCTGCCATATTAACTTTTCACTTAAAATTATCTTAGAATGTCAACTAGCTCGTCAAATAAATGATTTGGGGATTTACATTATCAGTCTTTGAAACGTATTAACTTCCTTCTTTAGCCTTCAGAGACATTCTACTTTATGATTTTCTTCTTTGTGGTAATTTCTATGTAACACTCTGCAGAGAAACAGACCAACCTACTCCAAACAATTCCTCACATATGATGTGTGCAATTCCTTCACTTTTCTTTGTGATTTCAATACTGCTTTAACTAAATGTAATGCTATACCATTCTATTAGTTACATCACTTCTAGTCCAGTTCCAGAACTCTACCAGACATCTGTGGACCTAATAGACATATACATAATACTTTGACAATTAGATGGATACATATTTCATAGGAAACAAATTTCTCAGTCCTCCAAAATTGTCGTATCATTCTCTTTCTCACAATATGTAAAGAAAAAAGTCCCCACTATTGATAAATTCTTGGATCTCCTTTGATTTCTTGTTACACCATTGCCCCTATATGCCAAGAACTGATATAAATCTCAACTTAATTCTCTTGCAGCAGTTTATATTCAGCTAATGGCAAACATTATTCTGTAACTATTTTAGGTAAAAAACAAATAGCTGCTAGTTGTCCAGGGGTGAATAGTAGTCTAATTTTCTCAAAGTCAGTAATCATGCAGCAGAGAAGTAGATTGCCAATGCTTAGATTCAAATCTTTGTGGCTTTAAAACAGATGGCAATGTACATGATTTATTCTGAATAGGGCTTGGGAGTGATAAAAAAAATAATTCCTCTACCAGTTTGTGAGGACTATAGTTTCGTACAAGTGTTTCATTCACACATTCAATGAACATTAATTGAACCTATCTCATCTATAGATTTCTGAAAATGAAATGTCTCTTGAAAACATCTCTGTGCACAGGGCATGAGAAGAAGCAAAAGATTCATAGACCTGACCAAGGACTTCTAGCCCTTATACAGCACAGAAGAGTATGCCATGGTACCCTTCCTCCATATGAAATGTCACAGAGCTTACAGGATTGAACCTGTAAAGTAAGTGATGTAAAACTGAGTGATGTCACTTCAAATCTTCAAATCGAGATACAGAGATTTGTGTTAACAGTCTTAGAAACAGATTAATGTTCCTTCTTTAGACATTTAGTGACCTCCTACTTCATTTTTTCTTGCTTTTTGCTAGTTTCTACATAACATTCTGCAGAGACCAACATCCTCCAACCAAGTCCTCTGCTATGGTGTGTACAATCCTTTTGCCCTTCTCTGTGGCTTCAGTAGTGAATCATTTAAATGTATGGTTGTACCATTTGCTTAGATGCAACATTTCTAGTTCAGTTCCGGAACTCTGGCAGATTGCCATCCTCCATATTACTAAAGTCTAATGTATATATTTAAAGTGATATTTAACAGCACAGTTGAATTCAGAAGTTGGGAGAAAATAAAACTAATTAATGTACATAAACAATCTGGGACTTCTCATAGGTTATTTATATAGAGTTTTGCAAGTTTTATATGCATTAACAGGGAATTAACAAAACATGTTTTCAGGTAAGTTCTTCATGTGAATAGCATACTCTTTATACCTATCATATATTGTGCTTTAGTTTTATCCATACCTGTCTATAGCACTCCTTCATCAATATATTTCTGACAATCATCTATAGGTCTTAATTATTATGGAAAAGACTATTTTACTCTTTTCCAAAGGTAAGGGTTGTTTTTCTTCTTTCCTCTCAAAACAGATAAAGGGTGGCAGAGTGTGGGGTTTGCAAAATTGAATAAGCATAGTAGAATACAAGCTTACTAAAACTTGAGAAAAGGTCATCAACTATGGGAAATATCTGTGGGTACTGGACATGGCACCTAACATTTTCAAAGCAAACACTATACATAGTCCAGGAAAGAATTCAAATACAAGAGTCAAAAAATAATAGTAACTTTTGATCAGAGCTACAGTAAATCTCTTTGTTCATGCAGAGTCCAGCAAGTAAACTGGTTTTCCTTTTCAAGGGAACACTTATCAGCCACCTTCTTTTTGTTGAGTGGCAACCTGGTGACACAGCTGCCCCTTCTCCCCCAGAATGATCTTCCCATACTCCTCTTTGGGGTAAGAGAAAGCAGCACAGCAGGGAAAAGTCAGAGAAGGTCTCTAGATCCATGCTTCTAGTGCTTAGGATCCGCCTTCTCTAATGCTTTTGGTCCAAGCAGGTATTCACAGACTGGACAACATGGGTCAAAGACACACTAGACATCTGGTGGAAACACTGAGGCCATATTTCTTATTGGTCTTACCCAATTTTGGTTGTAAGAACAGAAGTAGAGTGGCATCCACAGAATGCTGTTTCATGAAGCTCCTTAGTGAATCAAGGCTCCTCCCTGGAAATTAGAGGCATCCTGTGTCTGTATGATTAGCATAAGCAACACTGTTTTGTAAAATTTAAAGGATAGAGGAACATTTAAAAAAATTATACTATATCTCAATTTTTATTTTTGAATGTTTTTAAAGAAGTATTATTATTACTTTTTAATTGTATGTAGTATATGGGTATGCATGGCATTCTATACCCTGAAGCTGGAGTTACAGGCCGTTGTGTGTTGAATTAGGTACCAAACACAGGTCTTCTGGAAGATCTCTTAAGGGCAGAGCCATCACTCTGGCTCCATATATTTAAGTTTTTATATAACTCTATTTTAATGAAGAATTTTCAGAACTAAAGTATACCATCTTAGTGTAATTTTGCACCTTAATAAATTCAAAACTATAACAGTGCAAACTTATTTGAAAATCTCATTTGAAAGTTTAATGGTGTGTAATTATTATACATTTTTAGATTTTAAATTTTGAATAAAATATTTTAAATTAAATTTTTTATTTTAATTCTTGTCATCTTCAACTAGAGTGATTAAATTGAAATATTTTTTTAAAAAGTCATTTTAAATGGAGCTCCTGTCTTGAAAAGCCAAAAAAAAAAAAAATGGAGCTCCAAGGTGTGAAAAGCAGGAGACAAGGGCTACAAAGGGAACAATGGGAAAATGAAGGGTTGATTTAACTGAGGAGGGTGGAGGAAGTGTAATACAGTGAAAGAGGGAGGAAGGACAGATCATAATAATAAGGGTGCTTGAAAACCCATATGGGAATATATTATTTTATAAGCTTACTTTAAAAATACAGTGTGTGTGTGTGTGTGTGTGTGTGTGTGCAATCATGAATATGTGAATAGATGATAGATAGATAGATAGATAGATAGATAGATAGATAGATAGATAGATATAGATATAGATAGATTGCAAGAGTCAGTGGACCAGGTTGCCTGCTGCTAAATGCTGTTCCCTAGGCATGACAAGGAAGCTGCACTCATGAACTTTTTCAACAATATTTCTGCTTGAACAAAACTTGCACATCAGTTGAAATGCTACCACAGATTCAAAAAACTCCATTAGGTCAGAACTCTAGATGATTAGCCACAGGCAGTCAATGGCTGCTGAGACAGAGAATCAGTTCCCACCACAGATGAGCTACCACACAACTTGTCCATTCACAAGTGGTAAGCCCTGATTTATGTGCACATGAACAAGGCTAAACAGACTCAGTACTCCATAGGCCCTGTGTGTGTGTGTGTGTGTGTGTGTGTGTGTGTGTGTGTGTGTGTGTGTGTGTGTATGTGTAAGTAACAGTAATAGTTAAGAAAACTTAATAAAGAAGTTAGGGCATAGATCACAGGAGTAGTTGTAGGCGGGGTATGGAGACCACGGGAGTGATTTAGGTGCAGTGTTCGTGTATTTGGCGCCACTTCCCTCAAGTTTCCTCAGCTTTAATTGTAGAAGTTGCTTGCACATGAATCAGTTTTGTTGACCATCCCATAGACACCTACCGTCAAAAAAAAGAAAGAAAGAAACCTGAAGTAAAACTATAAAATGAAAGTTTTTTAGAAATAGATAACATTATTTAAAAATTATAAAACCCAATCACTTCTCACTAAACTTAAATAACAATGCTTTGTATAAACTTTTATATGAGCTTTAGCACTTGTGCATCTGAACTCCATTCAGCTCCTCTTGTACTGGGGCTCTTGCAAAAACATGATGTAGGATGTGTTCTGATGTCTCACTAATGGAATCAAAGCTTTGTAATTTTTTCAAAGCTGTTATATTTTCACATCCTTTTAGGACATATGACAAAACCTCCACATATTTTGTGAATAATGAAAATTTTAGGTTTCTGTGAGGCTAAAAGTATGTGAAGCTGAGTGAGTAGAAGAAAGCAAGAACGTGATTGTGAAGTAAGACTTCCAATGCTGGTACCCAGGGAGGGGTGGGGCTTCTCAGTGCTGGCTGACTAGTCCCAGCTGGCTGACAAGGTACATCCAGGTAGACTCAGGAGGAAGATTAGAATGTTCTGCAAATGAGCGGTCCTCCCACTCTGCTGGGAAAGTGTGGTTCAGTTAATGTGCGCTTTGCCTGTGGTGTAGCTTGTACTTTTACATCCTTCTACTTGAATTTGTCCAGAAGCAAGCTTGATTGCTTATCACTTCCTGATTAAGACACTTGACTGGATTCCTGAGAAACAAATCAGATTGGAATGTCTGACTTCTGAGAAAATGACACATTCCCTTCTCATGGTATAGAGAAGACAAAATATATTACATTTTTCTAAAAATGAACTTTCAGAGTTTTGAATGTGAGTGTATAACAATTTTTGTAATTGAAGTCATACTCTATACTATTAACTAATGTAATTACATAATATCCAGGCATAAAGCCAATAGTTTCTAAATGTTTATATAGTGTTATCCAAAATCCTGAAAAAAAAAAAAAACCCAAACCATTAAATATCAAGAAAGCTATTTTGCTTGACCTACCATTAAATGTTTCTGGAAATAGAGCCTTTAATGATACATGTACTGAAAATTTATATTTAACATCTGAAATATATTTACAGTTTCATCCTCTGTAAATAAAGCTGCATCCCTTTTAAATATTTAAATGTGCATTGGGATTTGGGAGAATAAGTTGAAGTGACAAGGAGAGATTACTTCAAATTTTTTCACAGAATCAGAACTACACCATACACAAAGCAACCCAAACAGATAAGTGACCTGCTGATTACAAGCTGATTGACAATTCAGTGTTCTCTTCTCTAGTGATCAAATCTGTTTTATAAAAATATTTTTATTCATTTTTTTACTTTATGGGATTATGTGACAGGTATTCTTGATTGTCAATTTGACTATGTACGTAATTAACTAAAACCCATTGTCTTTGTACTCCTAAAAGGGATTTTTTTCTAAATTAAATCATTTGAAGTGAGAAAACCCACTTTTAATCTAGATCTTTTGAGGTGGGGAGATCCAAATTCAATCTGTGCCATATCTGCTAGTAGAAGCCTATATATAAAAGATGAAAGAAGGACATGCTCACTCTTTGCCTACTTGTTCTTGCACTCACTGGCAAGCCCACACCTTTACTGGCATTAAAGCCTGTCTCAGGGAGTCTGGTGTATACTGACGACCAACTGAGACATCCATCTTCATGGAATAACAACTACGGGATTACTGGACCTTCCATTGATAGACAGTCTTGTTGGAATAGCTAGACTACAGTTTGTAAGCCATTCTAATAAATCCCATATACGTGTGTGTGTGTCTGTCTGTCTGTGTGTGTCTGTGTCTGTGTGTATGTATATATGTATGTATGTATGCATGTATGTATGTATGCATGTATGTATATTTGGATGGATAGATGGATGGATGGATTAATTATATATATATATATATGAATTTTATATTTCTATATTTTATAATATATGTGGATTCATTCTAAAAATTCTGTTTCTCTAGAGAACCCTGACTTATCCAGATTATAACATAATTACACCAGTTCCTCCTTCCTTTTCTACCTTCCAAACCCTCCATGAACCCCACCCTTCCTCTCTTTCAAATTTGTCACCTCTTTTCTCTTTAATTGTTGTTACATATGTATATATGTGTATTTCTAAATATAACCTGCTCCCTCTGAATAATATTACTTATGACTATGATTCTGGGGCTTAAATATTTACTATTGGATAACTAATTGGTGTGCTTTTCCCTAGGAAAATGTTTACATAGTTGGGTTTTTTTTGGGGGGGGGTAGAATTCAGGCCTCATGAGCTTTCTCCCATCCACTTCCACGTGTTTATTAGTGTCATAGTTGTTCAGCTCACGGTTGGGCAGCCATGTTGGTGAGGCTTCATGGGTGCAGCTTCTGACATCAGGAGGAGACACAATTTCACAGCAACTTCTCTGGTATTCTGGCTTGTAGGGACTTTCTGCCTCTCTTCTGCAATGATTCCTGAGCAGGAGTTCTCGGTTGTAGAGGTATCTAAATCACCATAATCCCCCACTAATTATAAATATTTGTCCTTATACTCACATATAACTGTAGTCCTCATCCCAATCAAGGAAGCTTTTCTTTTCAATAGATGTAATGCATACGAGAAACTCACAAGCCATCAAAATGCAGAGTGGCAAAACCTGTTTGGGACATTTAGAAGAAAATTTCCTGACTTAGTGTATTCTGGGTTTATTTATTTTTAAGGTAAAATTTTCATAGCTCTAATTCTGTTTTAGTAGATACCTTACTATACCAAGGACCTGGAATTTTCTGGTTATGCACTTTTGTAGTGCAAAACACACACATCAACCAGAAGAGGACTAGAGTGAAATAATTATCAGGAAGTAATTATGTACTCTCATTTTAAAAATAAATTAATAAGACATTATTTATAAAAGATTATTTCATGGCTAGGACACTGCTACATTCTGTGAGGAATAGTAAGTTCTAGAGCAAAGAGCCTCAACTGACCAAAAAAAATTATCTTTGTGATAAAAATTTCAAGCACTTATTTTTCAGGCTAGTGGTTGAAATGATTAAAACTGAGCTGTGGAAGTTGGTTTTACTCAAATAAATAAGAAATGGCAGAGCTGGTAAAAAATACAAGGGGCATCTTCTGGTCGGTATTTCATGTGGACAGCTGGATGGAATGTACTTCTTTATTAATCTTAAAAGAATTGCTAATACAACAATAATTGTAAATACAGTTATCAGTTATTTTCAGGTAACATTATGTAGCATTTTTAAATTTTTATTTCTTAGTTTTAAAATGTCAGGAAAGATATCTTATTATGTTATAACAATGATAAGTATAGTTTACTAAAAAAGGGAAATCCAGATATGAATATCTATATTAGTTCCCTGAGCTACCGTTATGCGTACCATCTCCTGGAAGATTAAACAATGGACGTTTAAATAGTTTACTGTCCTTTCTCCATATTTGTGCTGCTCATCATCCTAAAGTCCTCCATTTGTATTTTAAGTAGAGGTCTTTCTCCTTGAAGCTTTAAAAATGGTCTAGAATGTTTTCACAGATACTTGGTCAGTTTCTCATGAAGGGTTTCTCAGAAGTAAAATAAAAATAATAGATCTCTTTGGGGACACAGACACCACTCTACAGGCTGTTGTTGGTTCTTTCTACTCCATATTGGATTCATTTAGGTGTTCTGTGCAATTAATTTAAATGTTCCAGACTGCTAACACCATATGCTTTGTTTCCCAGATATTCTAAATGAGATGAATTAAACAGCACAGTAAACAAAATACAAAATTGAAAGAAACAAAACAAGATTATTCCTTTGTGTTTGATAAACTTTAGCTGCATTTAGCAAACTAGTCAATGATTTTTTGAAGAAAGCTATTGCCCCCTTATCATCACTGTCCCTCATAAAGTCCAGTGCTAGGTGCTGCCATGATGCTTCATAAGTTAAAATGCAGTGTGTTTCTACTCACATTCTTTGAAGAAGTGATTCTTCCTTTTGATCTGGCTTGTCTTATTCTTTTTCTTTAAAAAATGTGCTCTCTCTCTCTCTCTCTCTCTCTCTCTCTCTCTCTCTCTCTCTCTCTCTCTCTCCCTCTCCCTCCCTCCCTCCCTCCCTTCCTCTCCCTTTCTTCTTTCCTCCCTTACCCCATTGTGTGTGTGTGTGTGTGTGTGTGTGTGTGTGTGTGTGTGTGTGTCCAAAGAGGCCAGAAGAGGGTGTCATAAACCCTGAAATTAGAGATACAGGAGAGTTTTAGCTTCCAGCTCTGGGTGTTGGTCATAGAACTGGGTGGGTTCTTCTGAAAGAGCAGAAAGTGTTCGTAATCATTGAGCCATCTCTCCAGCCCCTCATTCTCTTCTACATTTCTTTTGTACAATTGCATTTTACTCCTAGACATACATCAAAGTTAATTCTACTCTCCGTATGGATTCAGAAATGAATATCAGCTACTAGTGGGGGAAATAGCAGATTTTTTTGTTAGAAGAAGTAACACTAATGTTTGTCCAACATGAAGAAAACACTCTTCAAACACTTGCTGAATATGTCTTACACTCAGAAGGGGTAATTAATTTCATTTATTTAGGCTCAACAACTATTTCTTTCAAAAAGGACATTTTATTTGCTTAATTGTGTTTAAGTGTTAAATTTGGTAAAGGAAAATGTTTCCTGAGATTTTTTTTCCTTTTTTCTTTTTTCTTTTTTTTTTTTTTAATAAGAAGTTGAGGATGTCCCATGAAGCCTGAATCAGTAACACTTTTACAGCTCGTTTAACAAACATCACTTCTGACTGCTGGTATGAATCATGTCTATCTTCAATATTGAATGTTCTGTAACCATTTAGTCACATTACATCTTTATGCATGGATGCAATGAACGAAAGACACACATGGCTACCTGCTATGTCCAAATGAGTAAACAAAAGGGCAACAATAAAGCATAAACCTGGGAATTTGGATGGTGCCACTCTGTCACTTACAGCGTTTGTGAATCCTCCAAGACACAGATTTCTGACAGTTGTCCTTAGTAAAAGTGGATATGCTTCATCACACCAAATTGAAGTATCAAATAGTAAATAAATAAAAATACAAAAGAAAATACTTTGTTTTAATTTCGAGCAGCCAATGCTCATAGACAATGACAGCAACTGATGATTACAATGTGGGCTATCCATACATCACTGCTTAACGTAACTTCTTGGAGGTACAGAAAACTTTATCTCTGACTCCAAATGGAGTGAAGGCAAGATACCAAGTTTAAAATTCTCTGTCAACGGCTGTTTTACTAATTATCCAGATTCGGAGGCAATCATACAGGCGTAATCATTCACCTCACGCCTGGAAACATAAGTCTTGTTCTTTTGATGAATATTTATAAGACAGTGTAAAGCAGTCTACTTTCTTTTCCCTCCAGGCAAGACAATTTGGAGTTCATCAATATGTATTACCAAGGACTTTTATAAAAGGCACTTCAAAGAAAATTCATCAGGCATTCCTTTTGTCTTGATTTCTGTTAGACTGATGCTTCCTTTTGACAAGTATCAATAAATTATCCTCTGATGGCTGGAAACTTGATGTCTTATTCAGAAACTTCCTCACACAGCAAAATATGGTCATGAGTTTCAAGTGGTATTATTAAAATCCTGCATCTAATTTAAGAACATACAGAAGATATGCAAATAAACAACAATAAAACAAACATATATAGTCACCCTGCAGCACACCGGGTGGATTTCCCATATTTGAGAGCATCTTGCTGTATGCAACTTGTGGTTTTATTATTTGTCATGTGGACATATTTACAATTCCTTCACAAGCAAAGGAAAGCTAAGCCCCCTTCCTCGAGATGGCAGAGAACCACGTTAAATGAAGCCAGATTAGTGTAGCTAGGAAAAGCAGAGAAAGACAAGCTGTCTTTCTCCATAAGGCTGATGAGTTTCTCTTTTGAATATTATTGGTTAGAATCACATTTCCATAAGCCGAGGGTGAACAAACGCAATTGTCTAAACTAAGAACGAAAAGAAAACCATCAGTGCACTCTTTAATAGGCTGTGAAAAGGACACTAAACCTCTTTATTTGCATTCTTTCATTTAAAGGGGCTTAGTTATTTTGGTTTATTACTTTGGCAAGGAGTATTTGAAATACTGGAATTCTACTGATACCCATTTCTATAAATAAACACATAAAACAGCATGCCAACTAAAGAGTCCATTGTATTTTATAGCTCCACTCAATCTTTACAAAGCTATGGTTCTAATTATAAAAGCATTTCATATTCAAGAAATGATTTTGTCACTACCTGGCATAACATACCATAAATATAATCGCTGAGCTAAATTTTAAGAAGACATGATGGGAGAAAAAGTGTGGCATTTCAGCTTAAATATACATTTTGTAAACTGACTCTCAACACAGCCTTTCTATATGAGTTCAACAAACAAACAAACATATATAGCATTTGTAAAACTATAATTCACTATACATAAATAGCTTGGAATGCACTGCTTATTTTACAATAAAGGAACAAAGAAGTAAAGCTTTCACATGGAATACTTCAGGCTAAAAAACACATTTGCAATATAAAGGCCCCATGATATACTGTTATAGTATTAAAGGGATATTAATCAAACATAGATTATATTTAATATGACCTGGTATGGGTGCTAATGCTGGTGGAGAGTTTTGAACGGCATTTTATATTTGAGAGCCCAAAGATGCCATTGTAACTTCAAATATTTGTTATTAATTTGTATGTGCTAAATATATAGAGGAAACACGTTTAATTATTTCTGACCATTTTGGAGTGTTTTCTTTGTTTATTTCTTGTTTTTGAGACAGAGAATCACTATGTAGGCCTGGCCTGGAATTTACTGTCTAGACCAAGGTGACTTCAAACTCACAGAGATCTGCCAACCTCTGCCTCCTGAGTGTTGAGAGTAAAGCCCCTAACCATACCTTAGAGCTCCATAAATTTTTTAAAAATTGACATAGGCTTTTTTATTTCAGTTAACTGACAGTAGTTAAGCAGCTGGGAGCTGGATCTGTATATCTAGATCTATGCTTATATGCACATACAGTTTATTGACAGTTTGAGAACTTTATACACTTCATTTTAATCACATTCACTGGTCTCCAGCCCCACCCTCAACCCAACTCACTCTTCACTTCATACCTACCCAACCTTGTGTTTTCATTTGTTTTAACCTGTCTGACTACATACTCTTGGGGGTGTGGCCATCTGCTAGAGCATGTTCAACTACCAGGGAACACAGACTTAAGAAACAAACTCTTCTCTCCCAGCAGCCATCGGTTCTCAGTAGCTCTTCAGCTAGGGGTGACCACTTTCCCCTCTATTCAGGGATTTTTGCCTGGCTTAAAAGAGCTCCCACCGCTCTTGTGCATGCTGTCACAACTTCTGTGAGTTCATATGTTCAACAGCCCTACTGGGTCTAGAAATAACTGTTTTGCTGTGGTCATCCACACCCTCTGGCTCTTATATACTCTTACCCCTCTTCTGGAGTTATCCCTGAGCTTTGGGAGGAGGCTTGTATGATATATATGTCCCATGTAGGGCTGAGCACCCCACAATTATTTATTCTCTGCACTTTAATCAGTTGCCGGTCTCTGTGTTAATCAGCATCTACTACAAAAAAGAGAAGTGATTCTCTGGTGTGGGTTGACAATTGCATTGATTTACAGGTATAATGATAAAGTCTCAAAGAGTCTGTTGAATACTATGTCTCTTTAGCAGAATAATAGTAGTGGTTTCCTCTGTGATGCCCAGGGAAGACAGGGCAACCAGGAAGTCCAACTACTTCAAAATCATTCAACTTTTAGATGATTACCCAAATGCTTCATTGTGGGAGCAGATAATGTGGGCTCCAAGCAGATGAAGTAGATCCACATGTCTCTGCAAGGAAAGAGTGTGGTGCTGATGGGCATGAACACCATGATGTTCAAGGCCATCCAGATGCATCTGGAAAGCAACCCAGCTCAGGAGAAAGTGGTTTGATATTTCATGCGGAATGTGGGCTTGGTGTTCATGAAGGAGGACCCCATGAAGGAAGACCTCACCAAGATTAGAGACATGCTGCTGGCCAATGAGGTGCCAGCTGTGCCCATGTTATTTATATCCCTGTGTAATGTCACTGTGCCAGTCCAAAACACTGGTCAGGAGCCTAAGACCTCTTTCATCCATGTTTTAGGCATCACCACTAAACCACCAGAGGTACCATTGAAATTATAAGTGATATGCAGCTGATAAAAACTGGAGACAATGTAGGAGCCAATGCAGTGCTTAACAAGCTGAATGTCTCCCAGTTCTCCTTTGGGCTGTCATCCAGAAGGTTATTAACAGTGACATCATTTACAACCCGGAAGTGCTTGACATAACGGAGCTGATTCTGCACTCTCACTTCTGAGAGGGTGTCCAAAATGTTGCAAGTGTTTGTGTGCAGACTGGTTACCAGACTGTTGCCTCAGTGCCACATTATATCATCAATGGGTACAAGCGGGTCCTGGCTTTGTCTGTGGAGACTGAGCACACCTTCCCACTTGCTGAAAGAGTCAAGGCCTTCTTGGCTGATCCATCTGCATTTGTGGCTGCTGGTGGTGTGATGCGGCCACCAATGCTGCTCCTGCTTCTGCTGCAACCCAAGCCAAGTCTGAAGCCAAGGACTGGTCAGAATAATCAGATCAGGATAAGGGATTTGGTCTCTTTGACTAATCCCCTCAAAGCAAGCAACTCAGCTAGACTAATTTGTAAAACAACGGAAATAATGACTTACTTGTGTTTTAAAAAGTGGTTTCTTCCCAAAGGGCTAAGACCTTCTCATTACAGGGTTTTGTTCTGGATAATGGAACTAGGTATGGGTTAAAATATGTTATATGGGTCTTAAATCTAGTCATATAGTGGTAGGTTATTCCAATATCATTCATTCATGCCACTATTTTTATATTCTCCTATCCATTCAAAGCAAAATAAAATAGATCTGCCCCATAGCTGTATTAGTTACCTATGGCTGTGTAATGACTTCAAAAATGTAATTTGAACATTTCCATTTCTATGGATTGACAGCTCCGTTTGAGGGTCTGTTATGAAGTTGGAATGAAGGCATTGGCTGGGGATGCAATCAATCAAGGACTGGACTGAGTCAGCAAAATTCCCTCCAAGCTCACATGCTTTATCAAAGGCCTTGGTTCCTCACAAGCATTTCCTAGAAGTCTTATTTTCTTGTTTTTTTTTTGTTTTGTTTTGTTTTTTGTTTTTCGAGACAGGGTTTCTCTGTGTAGCTTTGCGCCTTTTCTGGATCTCACATTGTAGACCAGGCTGGCCTTGAACTCACAAAGATCCACCTGGCTCTGCCTCCCAGTGCTGGGATTAAAGGCGTGTGCCACCACCGCCCAGAAGTCTTATTTTCTTATCACATAGTCCAATCTGTGTGGAGGCTTTAATTTCCTTATATCTTAAATGACATGGCTTCTGGCTTTCCCAGAGTAAGTTAACTAATACAGTAAGGAGGACAACACAATAACCTATTAATGAGTCATAGATCTCACTATCCATCACTTACATCCTATTCTAGCTACTGAAATAGAAGCAAATCATTGACCCCAACCCATATTTAAGAAGAAGAATTATGGTACACACCTTTTGAAATAATTATTAAATGTGTGGACGCAATTAAGAACTTCCATAAGTATTTCTATGATATATAAGAATATACTGAACAACTGAAGACAATATCCACATGACCTGAAAATGCACAACAAATTCAATTTTCATCCACTAGTAGGATTCTTTTATTAAAACTCTCAAATGATAATACTGTTTTAGAATGCGAAAGGACAAGTCAAAAGCACATGGATTAGATATGTGTCATTCTTAGTCTACAAGATGCTTCATTCACTTGCTGACTTATTATTTGCTCATTGAAAAACATGCATGTACAAGAACAAGCAAGGAGTGATATTTTATATTTAAAAATAAATCTAAATGTCCTTTAGCCATCCAGAAAGGTATTAAGAGCTAACACAAGTTTAGGGAGAGACCGTGGTATAATAAGAACTGCTTTAAAAATTCTTGCTGGTGTCATGCATAATAAACACTGAAGGAAAGCTAAGATGGAAGACCGATTAGGAGATAGCAAAATAATTAGATGATGGATGATAAGAAGTAATACACACTGTGACCATCACTGAAGATGAAAAATGAAAGTAGATTTAAAATATATGCTGAAGAAAAGTGGAACAATCATCTCCCACTGAAAGGGACTCTGCACTATTTTCTCCCGAGGAGTGTTGCTTGAGAAGAATTCATACCTCCATTTCTCAGTTGCAGAAGCTTCTACAATGAAGAAAGAAAACAATGTTATATCCAAACTACACCCCAGGACTGAGTTGACTCATGACCTCTCCTGAAAATGCACTGTCATATCAATAGTCATGTCAGTGTGAAAAATAGGAGACTGTGGCCCTCTGCTAGAATTACAGCATCCATATTCTTTGTAATGTGTGGAAAATATAATTCAAGTTTCACATAAACTTTTGGAAGTACCAGTGATACCAGCTGATTAGTTATACCTTCTGTTGGCATGAGTGTTCCCATAACAGCCTTCTGGTATATATTTTCCAGAATATTAAAGGGCACATTTGTAATATGTTGAATGGCAAAAAAGAACAATGTATACAGGGAAATGTGCAGAAAGAAGGGCTTTGGAGCGCCACACATTTACACGCTTCTCTTGTTCTATTCCTACCTAGGTTTCTGACATTTGTTATGCGAAGGTTTTTAAATCACAATTTCTTTCAAGAAAATAATTGAAATTCACTCAAAGATTGACAATACCAAATAAAGTAATTTATGTAAATACTAGGGACAGTGCCTGACACTTAGTAAGTGCTAATAAATATGTGTGATTAACTCGATCCTCCTTATAATATTATTAGGGATGATTTGATAAATGCAACTAGGTAAGTTGATTACAAAGATATTTTATTAAATTATTCTGAAGATTTAAAAGTAGCAACATTTAAAATATCTATGTTTTGCTTTATTTACCTACAAAAGGAGGGGTTTCTTGAGGACACTGAGAGTCTTTGTTAGGACATAGCAAGAATCTTGCCAATTGTGTTTACTCTACACAGTGATTTGCTGAAAGGGGAGTCACATTAGCAAAAGACAAGGATAACTAACACACAAATGTCTTTTTCACAACATTGCTAAATATCACTATTGACTTTAATTGCCCAATGAGCTTCATAAATATGTGAAACAGGCCTTCTATTTAAAGAATAGTATCAAGCTGGGACTGTAGCTCAGTGGTGGAATGCTTGCCTAGCTGTGTGAGACTCAACGCTCAATTCTCAATACTTCAAATATTAATAATTATCATTAACATAAAATGATGTCATATTCTAATGTTTTTCAAAGATTATAATTCCTTCTATATATAACCAAAGCAAAAATATAAGTGCTTTAAAATTTTTCCAGTTTCTTAACAGCTGAAGTATCCTGGAGTACACTGTGTATTAGGTCAGAATATTCAACAGTTTCAAAAGCAGTTATATGATAACATTATCTTTAAATGTCAAAGAGATTAAAATAATCAAGCAAATGCTTCTTATATTACCTAAAAATAAAACCAAAAAATCATCCACAAAGTGAATAACACTCATCATACATTCTTAATGAACTATATTTTAACTTATATTTTATTACTTTTTAGTGTTAAAAATTCTATTAGTGCTTCTGACATTATATTCATATAAGGTATGCTGTATCCTTTATTCTTTATATATATATATATATATATATATATATATATATATATATATATATATATATGACTGGAGAAATGGTTTGAGGGTAAAGCACTTACTGAGGTATCATGAGGACCTGGGTTCAAATCTCCAGAGCCCATCTAAAGTTAATGCAGTAGTATGTCTCTAATCCCAGGACTTCTAGAGGTAGATAGGAGATCAGTGAAGACAGAAAATATCCCAAAAGTATATGGGTCAGTTATCCTGGCAGATATATCAATGAAAAACAAAAAGAGACCCTATTTTACACAACATAAAAGGTGAAAAACAACTCTCAAGGTTGCCCTCTGATCTGCATACACAGTGGCATTCACATCTCCACACTTACACAGAACTAAATATAATAACACAACTATCAAATTATTCTTTTAATCATCAATCTATTATCTTAAGTATGATTATCACTAAATAAAAACTAAAGAAACTTTCTGGATATCTCATATATTATATTGGGTTTTTTTGTTTGTTGGTTGGTTGGTTGGTTTTTCATTTCTTTTTTGTTTTTTGTTTTTGTTTGTTTGTTTATTTTTTAGAGACAGGGTTTCTCTGTGTAGCCCTGTCTGTCCTGGAACTGGGACTCACTCTATAGACCAGTCTGGCCTTGAACTGAGAGATCTGCCTACCTCCGCTTCCCGAGAGCTGGGACTAAAAATATACACCACCACACAACTATGTTTTTTAAATACCGAAAACAAACAAACAAATCCCTGCTATAAGTAATGTGACTATAATTGTTTCTCATTTTAGATGTGAAAATGTCCTTCAAGAGAATATAGTAGCTCTTAGCAGAGTGATGCCCTTGGGCATGTAAAAAACAGCAAATAGTGCATGTGCCTTCAGCCTTCATCACAATTGAAGTGAGCTGCAAGCTCCTCTGCAGGCCTCTGGGTAGCCATGGCCATGGCCTCTTGCTAAGCCATTCCTGTCTCCAGGGAACACTGCTATCATACCACAGGCTAGTGATCATTGCTTAGACTTCTGTGTAAATGGAAGAAATGCTACTTCATCTTTAACTGGGCATGGTTATGTTTCCATGTCATGTATTGATGGTTTACCTATATTATAAAGCATTTTTCTTGTGTGGATACAACATAATTTTTCTATACATTTACTTATTTAAGGACAGCTCCTTGCTTCCGATTTTTGGATGAGCTGATGTGAACCTTTGTGTACAAGTTGTCTATGTCTATGACATACATTTTTAGTTTTCTTCGCTGAAGAGCAGAGTTATAAGTGTATACAAAGGTGTTAGAGAGTCTGCCAGTTTTCCCAAGCTCTCCTTTCACATAGAAGAAAAAAAAGAAAGAAAGAAAAGAAAAACAAAAATAAATAAAAAAAAATCACCTTGAGCACATAGTCATGGTTCAGCTTTGATCTGATTTTTTTTCTAGAAGAGGGGTGGTTCTTTTGTTTTCTTCTTTATTTATTTTCATTCTGGGGTTCATTATTTCTGTCTAATATTGGATGTAAATGACCACCTTACCCCACTTCCCTAAGACAGATGAAAATGTCATTTACTTGATCCTCCTATATTTCCTAATACACAATTTAGCACCATAAATTGCTCCCTATGGGTTGTAGTAGAATCCCACAAATTATGATGTGCCTTGAGTTTGATTTCATCCAGTTCAAAGTTTTAGATTTCACTTTTAATTCATTCTTTGATTCTTCAGTAGTTATTACTGAATTTTCCGTGGCCTGGGAACATTTAAGATAGCTTTATGTTTTTAACTTTTAATTTATTTTTAATGTGTTGAGAGACTATACATACTTTGTGTGCCTTAAACATTTTTAAATTATTGAGTCTTGTTTTGTAGTCAGTGTCTACAGATCACGCATTCTGTTGTTTTTGGTCAGTGTGTTATAACACTGTCAATAGGTCAGTTTCATTGATGCTGTTGTTCACTTCCTTAGTATCCCTCCATTAAACATTCTATCTGTGTTCTATCAATTATTAAAGAGTGGGCACTGGAATTCCAATCAGGGAATTGTCTACTTCTTTTTGCAATTCAGCCAAATTTCTCTTTTATCACCATGATGAACTAGCCCCCTCAGAACCAGGAAATGGCATTGTGTGCTGTAACTATTACTGTTTCCCTGATACCACTTTGACTAACGTGAATGTTTCTTCACATTCACCTTCCTTCATATTCATGTGAGCATGATAGGTGTTTTTTCACGCTTTTATCTTTAAATTGTTCATGACTATATTTTACATGAATGTTAAAACTAGTTACCATTTAAAATTATTAGTAGTATTAATAGGTTAATAATCTGAGCTATGTTAATTTTTTCTCATTTTTTGAATTTTTCTGTTTTTATGTGAATTGAGTTCATGTATAACACTCCACTTTTATCTTATTGTTTATCAACAATCTGTTGGGGTTTAAGCAATGGATCAATAGTTAACATCTCTTCATATCCTTGCAGCAGATCCAAGTTCAGTTCCCAGCACCAGTTTCAGGTGGCTTATGCTTGCAGTAATTCTGATGCCCTCTTCTAGCCACCACAGCTACACGTGCACATGCGCGCGCGCACATACACACACACATGCACACACACACACACAAATAATTAAACATTGTAAAATATCCCCCATTTTTTATTATTTTTATGATATTTTAGAGATTATCTCATACTAAGACAAAGTAGAATAAATGACCTGAAAATGTAATAATAGAAGCAATCAAAAATGAAACCCATAAAATTGATAAAAATGTACATCACTTTGTCTAATCTCATGCTGACTTTACTTTTAAAAATTTTATGTGTGCACTCGGGAGGCAGAGGCAGGCGGATCTCTGTGAGTTCGAGGCCAGCCTGGTCTCCAAAGCGAGTTCCAGGAAAGGCGCAAAGCTACACAGAGAAACCCTGTCTCGAAAACCCCAAAAAAAAAAAAAAAAAAAAATTTATGTGTAAGACTATTTTGCCTATATGATTATATGTGCGCTACTTCTGAGGGCCTACAGCAATCAAAAGAAGGTATCAGATACCTTGGAAATGGAGTTATGGATGATTACCTTGGGAACAGAACTCAGATCCACTATAAGAGCATCAAGTGTTGTTGGCAAGTGAGCCCTCTCTCCAGGCCCCACTAATTATTGTTAAACCAGTGCCTAGTTCATCTCCATTACCATAGTTTTCATCCTTTATATGTGTTTTTCCTTTGTTCTTGTATCTCTACTAAACTTTTTAATGAAATGGAATATAGTCATAATAACTACTGAATGTCCCTATCTGCAAAGTCTGAATCTGAGTAAAGTTAGACTTATTTTAACTTATCAGTTTGTTTGTCTTCAGTATGGCTTATCTACCTGTTCTTTGTATCCATGACACAATTTATTAGCTCTCCCTGATACATTGTAGTATCCTGCTTATCTTCCATTCCAATCCATATGCTTGATTATTATGATATGAAGTGAAATTTCTCAAGTATTTGCAGAATACATAAAAATATTTTGGAGACCTACATTTTCCTTTCTTACATTGTAGTAGAACACATAGACTCTTATGATTCTCACTTTATCCCCATTCAAGGGGTCTGCTTCAATTTGTTCTGTTTTGTGGTACAGACTCCTAGCATCTCAGAGGAGTAAAAAGAGGGAGCTGTTGATCTAATTTTATACCTTGTCTCTTCTTTTTGTTACTTTTATTACTTCCTTTTATTACTCCCAAAAATTACATGCTCAAAATCACTATTTTATTTAGTTTTTTCAACTTTTTGTTTCATCTGAGAGGACTAAATATTCTCTGTGTAACTCTGCCTTGCTCAGAGATAGCAGATTGTCTTCTAAGTAAGAATTTAGTGGATTATCTTGAATCTTGATCTTGGTCTTCTTTCTGTGCTCAACACAACTAATGCCTCTTCCTAAAGTTTCTTTATTTCTTAGGATTTATGGATTTCTCTTAACTGTGTTCTTTACTTCAGGACCCACAAGGTAATTTCTTCATTTTACAAAGGATTGTGGAACCACAGAGTCCTTCAGGACCAAAAATTAAACCTATATGTTCAGAAATTCTAACATTGTATGCCTAGGTGAAACCTCTGTCTTTACATCCTGCTTGGTAGGTTATATCTAATTAATTTTCACATCACTAATCCTCCCACTCATTTTCCTAATTATTTTGAAAATGTATTTACTTATTTATATGCTTTCTTTATGTTTTCCTTATAAAAATCATGCAAAATACATTATATCAATTTGTATGTACTGAGGAAAGTATGTTGCTATTCTGTGCAGAGAAGAAGAAGAATATTAAATAGTAACAATAGTTACAAGTTACTGAGTTTCTTGAGAAAAGAAAAGACATTTCTGATTCTAATAGAAGTTTCTCACTGAAAAGAAGACAGTGCTACAGGTAGATTTACACACAGCCACACATTCTGAACATTCTTACAATTGTAGTCAGGCCGAATTCTAACATTGTATATGTTGTCATGATTTCCAAGGTCATTTCAAGAAGTATCGAGGACCAGGGGGTCCAGCCCCTCGATAGTCCCCTCCCAGGGTCCGGGAAGAATCTACAGCCAGCTGATAATTAATCTTTGAAGAAAAGAAATGAATCTATGTACAAGAAACTCCTTAGTCCATACACTTCATTATTCTGTGTCGGTTCTCTCTCAACAAGCTTATACTCTGCTCTCATTTTTAGCTCCTTTCTTGCCCAATATCTCTTTACATTTATCTGCTGTCCCCTCTAGGTTCTATCTTAATTCCTTCATCTAGTTTTGCCCCTTCTAGGTTCTCATCCATTTAGTTCTTTTCCATATTAGCTTCTCTCCCATCTCCTTCTCTCTCATCTTGTTCTTCCCCATCTGGCTCTTCCTCATCTTCCATCTCATTCCTCTAGTACTCTCTTCTAGCCCTTCAATCTAGTTCTTCCCCATCTCAGTTAGTTCCTCTCAAGTTCTTACCCATCTAGTTCTTCCATTCTCTTTTCTCTTCTCTGTCCTCTAGTGTCCTGGAATTCCCGGCATATATACACTTAGAAGCCGTAATCCCTTGGCAGTGCAAAGCCAGGCTTCCAGGGTCAAATGGAGGGGTGATAAGAACCATATAGAGGGGAATTAACCATTAATTATCAATTTCAACCCCAAAGAGTAGTGACCAATGGGGAAATGAATTAACTAAAGGCTAAATTTTGGTAATATCTAAGAAGAGGGATCTTATGTGCTCAACTATAGTCTTAAATGTGGTTGGTATAAAATGTTAAGAATCTATAAGTTGCTAGGTCAATGGGAGAAAATAAGACTGCCTTCTTTTTTCCTGTGCCTCCTATCTGTCCAAGCTATCTGCTGTTTTTCTGCAGGGTGGGAGAAAGTGTACTCGGTCGCTAGGCAACCTGTGTACAGCTAGATGCCTCTGGTGACAGGTAAAGGGAGATCTGGTAAGATTTGGGAAAGAAGGAAGTTAAGCTTAATTGGCACAGCTGCCAGGTTTTCTCAAACAGGTATTCTGGATGCTTAAGTCTGTTCTTAGAGAGTACAGATGTATCTTTGATAAGGTACTTTCCTCCATCTAGGGATGGACCCAGCCAGATGCTGTCAATGATGATAATTACAGGGAGGCTGAAACTGGTGTTCTGGCTGAGCATAGCTGTCAGCACAGAAGGTTATCTAAATATTCCTAGAAGTGGTTAGGTAAGGAGTTATAGGTCTATAAAGTTAGTAACGCTGTAAGAAAGGAAGGTCTGAGCTGAATTGTGTAAAGCTATTACTTAATGTCCACCTGACCTAGGCAGTGTCTCCTTGTGGAATTTACCTTA
Source organism: Peromyscus eremicus (assembly GCF_949786415.1). NCBI lineage: Eukaryota > Metazoa > Chordata > Mammalia > Rodentia > Cricetidae > Peromyscus > Peromyscus eremicus. The sequence goes on from NC_081417.1 coordinate 52,492,844, forward strand.
AATCAGGAGACTTGCATGTGGACTGTTATTACTGTTAGTCCTTGAAAGTGGCTAAGGGAGATCTGATTCCAGAGTAAGCCTTTCCTGAGGTTGTTCTCCAAATACCTTGAATGTGTATGTCCAGAGAGTGATCAGTCCACACTGTTAGCCCTTCTAAGAGAAAAATCAATTGGGAAAACTATGAAGGCACACATGATTTTTATGACAGAATACAGCTGATATATAACAAGCCAAATAACACCAAAAACTCCTTGGAATTTGGCTTCCTCTGGAGGAATTCCTTGATCCCTCCAGGTAGTGACTTTGCCATAACCAGCTGAGTTCTTATGATATATTCCTGCACCCCGCAGTTAAGAAGCCATTCAAGTTTTCTTACGTAAAATGAACTCTGCACACTTGGGTCCCTGAGCCATCATTTGATACAGGAGTAGCACGAGAAGTAGAAGAATCCTCAACCCATATGCCAATGTTTCATGCATATGCTCTGACTGATAGCTTTGTCACAGCTTGTACTTTGAATGACTTGAAACCAGGTATCACAGATATATGAGATATATGAGAAAAGAACATCTTACATCTTTTTAGATATCAGCATATTTAGTTACCCCAATAATTTAGGTTTGTGCAACTAGTGTGCCAGATATTAGGGTATAGTATAGAAACAAGTCAGCCTCACTATGTTATCCAAATTTTAGACTCACTTAATTAGTGCATGTGGCAAAATAATCGTTGCTCTGTACTTCATTTTCTTCTGCAACATATAATGACATGGGAACTCAAAGGACAGGGGATGCAGATCAGTGGCAGGGTAATTCCCTAACAATCATATGGTCCTAGGATCAAGCCCTACTATCACAAAACATAATCTCTTAACTCAAAGAATATATTAGTATTAATTACTTTTCTCATTGCTGTGAGAAAATACCTTACCAAAAAAGGGCATATCTTGGCTCACAGTTCCAGGATTTAGTTCCTAATGGTGGGGTAGTTATAGAGTAAGAGGCAACCAGTAACATTATATCCATAGTCAGGAAGCAAAGAGTCATGAATACAGATGATCAAGTTCTTTACCCTTTTTAATTTGGTCTTAAATTCCAGCCCATGGAACCAAGCTGCCCAGAGATATAGAGGTTCTTCCAACTTTAACCTAATCTAGAAACTCTTTCACAGACATATTCAGAATTTGTTTCTGTGGTGTTTTGAATGAAAATGACTCACTATTAGGAGGTATGGCCTTGTTAGAGTAGGTGTGGTATTCTTAGAGGAAGTGTGTCACTGGGGGTGGTCTCTGAGGTTTCAGATGCTCAGCCAGGCACAGTGTCACTCTCTCTTCCTGCTGCCTGCCAATCCAGAAGTAGAACTCTCAGTTCCTTCTCCAGTACCATGTCTATCAGTGTGCTAGCATGCTTCCCACCAATGTGATAATAAACTAAACCTCTGAACTGTAAGCCAGCCCCAATTAAATGTTTTCCTTTATAAGAGTTGCCATGGTCATGGTGTCTCTTCACAGCAACAGAACCCCTAAGACAGTCTCCTGGGGGACTCTTGATACTATTCAATATTAACCTATGTTAACTCTCAAAATATTCAAGAATCTATAAAGACTCACATACAAACACTGCCTATAAAATGTTATGTAGCAATGACTGTTGATAAAGGCTGATAGTGATATCTAAATAATTTATATTAGAAGTTGAGTAGTTATTGTCTGAGCATCAAATTTTTAATAGCTCAATTTTTCCCGTGATTTAGAGCTTTCCTAATCACAAAAAAAAAAAACCCATCAGTTATAGTATAGTGTATATGTTCTCAGGGACCTCTTTTGAAAATTCTGATGCAGCATGACTCAGGAACATGGAACTTAATTATTAACACATCCCATGCCTTTTTGAAAGCTATTTGGTCAACCAATAGATTAGATAGATTTAGACTCTGAAGTACAAGTTTCAGTAGCCCATTTAGTGTCTTGGCATTTGAAATTGTAAACTTTATTTTATGAGTATCTGTATATTTTCTTCAGGGATGGAATATTTATTAAATTTCAAAGGTGTTTCAGACCTCTAAGCCAGCAAGGAAATGTAAAGCTAAAGGAGGTCTCAGATAAGCATTCATTAATAGTTTTTCTTTTATATAAACTTGTCTAAAAAAACTAACTAATTGGTAGGTGAAAGTTGTTTAATTTATTAAAGAGCTTGGACTTTACTATTAATTTCTTACTGTTTTGTTGGGTACAAATATTATTAAGTATTTAAGAATCACAGTATGTACTTATATTAATATTACTTTAAGAAACTTAATTGTCTCACAAAGACACTTCAGTGAAAAATTATTTTATCTCTTATTCTTTATTAATAAAAAGGAGATTAAAAGAAAGCAAAAGCAAAAGTAGTAAATGGGGTGAATATGGACAAAATGGACTGTAGACATGCATAAAAATATCACAGTGAAATTCTTCATCTTGCACAATTAATAACTATACGTGAACAGACAAATAATAAAAATGAAAATAATTTCACTATGTGGTGAAGGTCACACAAATATACCTCATTCAGTAAACTAAACATTTTCAATCAAGAAATAAATTGGATAACTCTAATAGAAAGTGACCACCAGTCGCTAATTTTGTTTTGGGGCTCATAACACATAATCATTTTGACCTATAAAGAATTTCAAGCAATTGTAACAAAATATACTCTTTGGTCATTGTACCAGACTTATAAAATCATAAACCTATTTTTCTACCTGACAGGAGAATTTCTGTTATCTAGACATTATGTACAAATTTATTATAGAGTCTAAATGGGACAATTACCTGTGGAATTTTACGTCTCCTTGATTCATTTACCTAATCATTTCAGATATTATATAACAAATTACCTGAAAGCTCAATGGATTAAAATAGTAATGACATGTTTTGTATGACAAGGATTCGAGGAGGTTTGTGGATTCAGCTTAGGTGGGTGGTAGTGGCTTAGGGTCTTTGTTGAGGTTTCCATCAAAATATTGGTTAGGACTGCAGACAGCTGAAGGTCAGTTGATGCTAGAGAATCCATTCTTATTGGATTGCTCCTGGAAGAAGGGTCAGTAATGGCGTTGGAAGTGAGGCTCAGTTCCTTACAAGGAAGGTCTACTTGTTCACATCACTGCATGAGAATCTTCAATACAGGGCAGCTTGTTGGAAAACAAACTCTCTAAGACCCCATATCTTAGTAATTATTCTGTTGCTGTGAAGAGATACCACCACCAAAACAATTCTTGTAAGATAAATTATTTAATCAGGGGCTTGGTTACAGTTCCAGAGGGTTACTTGATTATCATCATGTTGGGGAGCATGGCAGCAAGCAGGCAGGCACTGGAGCAGTAGCTGAGAGTTACATTCTAATTCATAGGCAAAAAGAGACCTGACCTGGCTTGAGCTTTGGAAAAAATCAAGATACATCCCTAGTGACACTCTTCCTCCAGCAGGGCCATACCTGCTCCAACAAGGCCACATCTAATCAGTCCCACTCCCTGCTAACTAAGCATTAAAGCATATGAGCCTAAAGGGGCCATTCTTATTCAAACCATAGTCTATCATCTTCAGAACCCAGTGTTAGAAGTTATATAATCTTAATCTCATTGGGTAACCTCCTTGAAATATATGTGTATTACTCTCTTGTATATGCTTCTAAACAGTGCAGTGATTACAAATACCTCTCTAATTTAGGAAAGGCCCTCACAAGTGAATCTCAGAAATAGAAATTTAAACGACTTTTGAGGCTAATCGTCAGGTGACACACATGGTTAGATATGTTGCCATGGTAGTGCCACTGGTAAATATAAAGTCACTGTGAATAATCCATCAAATAATAAAGATAATAAAACTGAACTCCTGCCAGTGAAGCAGGCAGGCTAACTACAGACCATCATCTCTCCCTTCTTCCCTCCAAATACACTCACCTAGGCTTATCCTCAGCTCAATAGCAGAGCAGCATGCTGCGAACCCTCTATCATGTCTGCCTGTATCTGAAGAGAATCATACAGACTTTCTCCTCCCACCTTCCTACCCCTGCATATCACTTTATACACATCAACTCCAACAGATGTTCCCTGGGAACCTTCGGGACACTACTACCTTGGGAGAAGATAGACTAACTGCTAATGTTCACCTCTTCCTTCTCTCCTACAAAGCCAGTCTTCCAGTTTCATCCTCAACTCTGTAGCAGAACATCTGCTTCAGCCTTGCCTCCCTCCATGTAACCATCTCCAGGAGATTACTGCAATCTTCTTCTCCAAATTTCTCCTGCCATTCATTCTGTCGTAACTGTCCTCAACTCTTGCAGGCATTCTCTGGAAACCTGCCAACAAAGCCTTCCAGAGAAGCAATTAGGACAGCAAATCAGGAAGGCAATCTACAGACAAGGACTCTACCTCCCAAACTCCATTCCCCAGTCTCATCCCTAGCTCCATAGCAAACTTCCTTTTTTGTAGCCTCTCCTCACACCCTGCCCTAAGGACTAAGCAATTCTGGTGGAACACCCAGGTTTACTCCCTCCTGTAGACCTCCTCAGCCCTCTATTGTTAAGTGTGAGGTACCAATACCTAGAAACACATTTTACGTAGAACTCTCTTTGGCCACAACGATCAGGATAACAGATGAATTTCCTAACAAGTAACACACAGTAGCCACACTTTCCTAAAGAACCAGGGAGAAAACAGAAACAAAGGAACAAAGCACCAACTCAAGAAAGATAAAACCATACATTAGCACCTAGAATTCTGATCTTCACAATCTCAGATCCTTAGATGCCAGGGTAAAACTACAACCAGTAACAGCCAAGACAATATATCTCCACCAGAGCCCCACAACCCTATGAGAGTAGGTCTTGAGAATTACAACATAGATGGTACACAAGACAAAGGTATTAAAATAGCTTTTTTGAATATATTAGAGATCCCTAAAGAATAAATTAAAAATCCCTTAAAGAAATCTATGAAAACTCAAACAGTAGAAGGAAATGAATAAAACAGATGAAGACCTGAAAGTAGAAATAGAATCAATTTTTTAAAAAATGAGTGAAATCTGGAAATGAAAAATTTAGGAATTCAAACAGGAATGTCAGAGGCAATCCTCTCCAACAAAATACAATAGACTGAAGAAAGAATCTCAGTGCTGAAGACACAATAGAAGAAATGGATACCTCAGCCAAAGGAATCATTAAATCTAAAAATCCCTAGCACAAAACATCCAGGAAATCTGGGAAACTATGAAATTTAAAATCTAAGAATAATGGGAATACAGGAAGGAGAAGACATGGTCCAAAGGAAAAAATATTTTCAACAAAAGTATAGAAGAAAATAAAAGGGAGATGCCACTCAAGGTACAAGAAGCATGCAGAACATCAAATAGACTGGACCAGAAATGGAAGTCCCCTCAGTATATAATAATCAAAACACTAAATGTACAGAACAAAGAAAAGTATTGAAAGTGGTAAGGAAAAAAGACCAAATAACATATAAAAGCAGACTTATTAGACTAACACTGGAGACTTTAAAAGCAAAAAGGGCCTAGAGAAATGGAGAGTCTAAAAGCCAAAAGGCCTAGACAAATGTTCTACAAACTTAATTTTAGAGATCAAGAATGCTAGGCCAGACTATTATACCCTGCAAAATTATCTCTCTCAATAGATGGAGAAAGGCATTCCATGATAAAATCAAATTTAGGCAATATCCAGTTATAAGTCAAACCCATCATAGATCTCGAAAGGACAATTTTCAGCTTCATGTGGAAACACAGAAATAGGACAGCTAAAACAACCCTGAAGAATGAACAGACTACTGAAAGTATCACCATCCCTGGTTCAAGTTGTTCTACAGAGCTAAAGCAATAAAATAACATGCTATTGGCACAAAAAAAAAAATAGACACGTTGATCAATGGAAATGAATTGAAGATCTATACATAAATCCACACACATATGGACACCTGAATTTTTTTTTAATTTTTTTATTTTTATTTTGCAATACAATTCAGTTCTACATATCAGCCACAGATTCCCTTGTTCTCCCCCCTCCCGTCCCCCTCACCTTCCCTCTAGCCCACCCTCCATTCCCACCTCCTCCAGGGCAAAGCCACCCCGCGGACTGAGATCAACCTGGTAGACTCAGTCCAGGTAGGTCCAGTCCCCTCCTCCCAGGCCGAGCCAAGCGATCCTGCATAGGCCCCAGGTTTCAAACAGCCAACTCATGCAATGAGCACAGGACCCGGTCCCACTGCCTGGATGCCTCCCAAACAGATCAAGCCAATCAACTGTCTCACCCATTCAGAGGGCCTGATCCAGTTGGTGACCCCTCAGCCATTGGTTCATAGTTCATGTGTTTCCATTCATTTGGCTATTTGTCCCTGTGCTTTATCCAACCTTGGTCTCAACAATTCTCGCTCATATAAACCCTCCTCATTCTCGCTAATTGGACATATGGACACCTGAATTTTTATAAAGAAGACACAAATACAAACTGCGGGAGGATGGAAGACAACATTTTTAACCAATGCTGTTGGTCAAACTGGATGGATACAAGTAGAGGCATCCAAATAGATCCATACTTATGACCCCACACATAATTTCAAATGAATCAAAGGCATCAACATAAAACTAGATACACTGAACCTGATAGAAGAAAAATGGGAAATAGCTTTAAACTCATTGGCACATATAAAAACATTGTGTACATAACACTATTATCACAGGCATTAAGAGAAACAATAAATTGTTGACCTCATGAAATTGGAAACCATCTGCATGGCAAAGGATGCTGTCATGTGTACAGAGCATAAGCCTATAGAATGGAAAAAGATGTTTTACAAACTAAAATTCACATCTGACAGAGGGCTAATATACAAAAAATATAAAGAACTAAAAAAAAAACTTCATATCAAGAATACAAATAACCCAATTAAAAAATGGAGTACAACTAAACAGAGAATTCTCAATAGAGGAAACTCAAATGACTGAGAAAAATTTATAGAAATGTTTAACATCCTTAGCCATCAGGGATAGGCAACTCAAAACTACTTTGAGATTTAGTCTTGCACTCACCAGAGTTTGTAAGTTCAATAAAACAAATAATAACTCATGCTAGTGAAAATATGGAGTAAGGTGTCTTAGTTAAGATTTTTTATTGCTATGAAGAGACACCATGACCACTGCAACTCTTATAAGGAAAATATTTAACTGAGGAGGCTTGTTTATTGTTTCAGAGGTTCAGTTCATTCTCATCATGGCATGATGCATCACAGCATGCAGGCAGATGTGGTTCTGGAGAAGTAGCTGAGAGTCTTACATCTTGCAGGCAACAGGAAATGGACTGACAGTCACACTGAGGGAAACTTGAGCAAGAGAGGCCTCAAAGCCCTTCCTCCCCAGTGACACACTTCCTCCAACAAGGCCACACCACTCAATAGTACCACTCCCTTTGGGGGCTATTTTGTTTCAAACCACCACATAAGGGGAACACTTATCCACTGCTGGTGTAAGTGAAAATTTATATAGCCTCTATGGAAATCAGTGTGGTCAGTCTGCAGGAAGATGGGAATCAATCTACTTCAAGATCTAGCTATACCATTCTTGGACGTATACACAAAGGATACTTCATCCTCCCACAGACACATTTGTTTAACCATGTTCATTGCTGCTTTCTTCATAATAGCAAGAAGTTGCAATAACCTAGATATCCTCAACAGAAGAATAGATTTTTTAAAATGGTAATTTACATAAGAGTATATTATTCAGCTTTTAAAAAATGAAATTCACAGGTAAATGAATGGAACCAGAAAAAAATAATCATAGTGACTGAGGTATCCCAGACCCAGAAAGACAAATACCATATGTATTCACTTAATCTGGATATTAGTTGTTAAGTTATTGATAACCAAAGTATAATCCACAGTTCCACCAGTGTTAGGTATAGAGGAAGTGACAAGGGGAGGGGGGTGCAGATATATCAAGTTCAGGGAATAAAATAGAATAGATAAATATGGATGGACTGGAATGGGAGAATCAAGTGAAAGAAGAACAGGACAAGGGGAAGAGGGGACATGGAGGGAATCAGAGATAGGTAAAATTAAGGGGATCTGAGGAGCAATATATATCCATAAAGTAGAAGCTTCCTAAATACATACATGAAAGTGATCTAAATGAAATAGGGAGACAGAGATCTCTCGTCTCTAAATGAAACTTCCAATACTGGGATTAGTTTACATCAAATTGAGTTGTTCACCAAAGGCGTCCCATGGGAACCTTCAAACAACCCAGTCTGTTACCAAGGCTATATGTTGACCTCCAGAAATCAATGGCAAGTCCTCATTGCTGCAGACAACACCTCTGTAACTCACTGAAGATGGAGAAGTCAAACTGGTACCTACCTAGAACTTTTGCCTCATGTGCTCTTATGTCCAGTACATGAAGGTATTTTGCACACTACCAAAGGAGAAACATGAATACCAACCCAGCCACAAACCCTTGGGTTGATAATGGTGTCCTGCCTGAAAGTTATGCTAGTGCTATGGTAAGATAAATCTTGTGGGAGTAACCAACAAATATCTAGTTTGAATGAACGCCTACTCCATGTGAAGAAACCCATACCTGACTCTGCTGAGGTGACCAAGAACCTGAGACTAGATAGCCCATGGACCTAGAATAAAACCAAACACTACTGTTCTAAAAGAAATATCATATCAATAAAATGACTCCTTACGACATCCTGCTATTTTCATATATCAGTGTCTTATTCAACCATCATCAGAAAAGCATCTATCTACAGCAGATGGGAACAGAAACATAGACCCACAGCCAGACATATGCAGAGAGTTAGAGACCTTGGAACACTTAACTCTAACAGGTTGTCTCCGTTAAATTCCTCCCCTCAGAGCTCAGGGAAGACTGTGGAAGAGGAGATGGAAAGAGTGTAAGAGCCAGGGGTCATGGAAGGCAGGCAAGAAAACAAGGTTCTGTAAAGTAACAGGATCAATGTAATTATGAACTCACAGAGACTAAGGCAGTATGCAGAAGGCCTGCATGTTTCTATACCAGATGGAGTCCTCATGCTGAAAAGATACATGGATACAGGCCCCTATCCCGAACACAAAAACAATCTCCAATGATAACCACTTGCAAATGAAATTGTTGTTCCCTCCAAGGGAGTCTCACTGGGGAAACAAGTTCTTTTTAAGGGCAGGCTGCATGCCCAGCAATAGATGTCCAACAGGAAATGAATTCAACATCATCTTTGTAAGTTCCTTATCTCATAGTGGTAAGTCAGAGTTCCCTCCTTTAAATTTTATCTCATTATTTTTATTTTTATGATATATATTCTTCTCTTTGTACTCTGTAGGTCTGTTTGCATAAATTATGGCTTCTAGTATAGTGTTTTATGGGATTCATGTGTGTGTGAACATGTGGGTCTCCTTTTTATATTTGTGTGTGTGTGTGTGTGTGTGTGTATGTGTGTGTGTGTGTGTGTGTGTGTGTGTGTGTGTGTGTGTGTGTGTGCCATCTCTTGGGCTCTTTTCTTTCTTGCTCACTTTCTCATTTTCCAAGGCAACTATTTTTTTTTTCATTTTACATACCAAGCACAGCTCCCCTCTCTCCTCTCCTCCAGCTCCCCCTACCTCTCCCCCACCCTACCCCCCATCCACTCCTCAGAGAGGATAAGGCCTCTCATGAGGAGTCAACAAAGTCTGGCAAATCAAGTTGGAGCAAGCCCAAGTCCCACCCCCACCCCCAATAAGGCTGAGCAAAATATCTCTCCATAGGGAATGGGCTCCAAAATGCTAGTTCATGCACCAGGGATAAATCCTGGTCCCACAGCCAGGGGCCCCACAAATAGAACAAGCCACACAACTGTCACCCACATTCAGAGGACTCAATTTGGTCTCCTTCAGATTCCCCAGCCATCAGTCCAAAGTCCATGGGTTCCCACTAGCTCAGGTCAGCTGTCTCTGTGGGTTTCCCCATCATGATCTTGACCCTCTCTGCTCATATAATCCCTCCTCCCTCTCTTTGACTGGACTTCAGGTGCTCGGCCCATTACTTAACTATGATCTCTGCAGTTGGTTCCATCAGTTACTGGATGAAGGTTCTATGGTGACAATGAGGGTATTCATCAATCTGATTACAGGAGAAGGCCAGTTCAGGAACCCTCTCCACTATTGCCAGGAGTCTTAGATGGTGTCATCCTTGTGGATTCCTGGGAATTTCCCTAACACCAAGTTTCTCTCTAATTCGATAATGGCTCCCTCTATCCAGATATCTCTTTCATTGCTTTCTCTCTCCATCCCTCCCACTATTTGACTGTCCTATTCCCTCATGTTCTCATCCACCATCTGTAAGACAAATTGCTGAATAGTATCATTAATAAAAAAAAAAAAACAGAGCCAGGTATTAGGGTGAAAACTGAGAGATCAGAGGAATAGAACAAGCCAAGCCACGTGTTCTCACCACTAGGAAATTCTCAGCCCAAGAGAGAGATGCTTCCTGTATACTCACACTTATATACCTTTCAGTGCCCTGCCATCTTACATCCTCTCTCCGTCCAGCTACATCACTTTCTTTTTCTGCTCAGCTCTATCATTTCCTGTATGTCTACACAGACCTACAGACCTCTATGGTTAACTAATGCTGAGATTAAAGGTGTGTGCCACCATGCCTGGCTCTGTTTCCAGTGTGGCCTTGAACTCACAGAGATCAGGGGTAAATCTCTGCCTCCTGAATGCTAGGATTAAGGGCATGTGCTACCACTGCCTGACCTCTATGTTTAATATAGTGGCTAGCTTTTTCCTCTGATCCCTAGATAAGCTTTATTGGGTGCACAAATAAAATATCACCACACCCATCCTCTTACCACTCACCTCCTCTCAGTTTACCAAGGAAATTTTTGTCTATTTCCCCCTCCCTGGGCAATTCATGTGTGTCCCTCTTAGAGTCCTCCTTGTTATCTAGTTTCTCTGGGGTTGTGGATTGTAGCCTGGTTATCCTTTGCTTTACATCTAATATCCAGGACAACTATTTTTAAAACTGTACTAGCCTCATATCTTGGGAGACTACCTCCTTCTATTATTTAGTTTTCTAATCAACAAAGAAAATCCAGACTTATTAGTTGTGCTGTTCTTAGAAACGTCCACACTAAAAAACAGCATTCCCCCACTTCACCTGTAATTCTGGCAGACATCTTCCTCCATGCTCTCTACATTTGAAAATCATGTATTCTAATAATTATTTTAATTTTCTCTTGGCCCTGTGTTGTTGCTTCCTCTTTCCAACTTTTCTTCCTCAATACATGTAGCCATATATCTTCAATATTTGGGGATGTAGAGGAAGAATTACCTTCATAACATGTTAGGAGAAAAAAGCACCATCTAGTAAAAATAGTAGATTGTGATTCTTTTTGGAGGGCTAGGGGAGAAAAGGGTTTATTTCAGTTTATACTGTCACATCACATTACCATTCAAGGAAGTCAGGGCAGGAACTAATGCATAGGTGCTGTTTACTGGCTTGGTCCCCATTGCTTGCTGATCATGCCTGCTTTCTTACATACGAAGAACCACCATCCCAGGGGTGGCATCACTTGCTGTGGGATGGTCTGTATGGCAAATGTATTGCTGATTGGTCAAAAAATAAAACACTGATTGGCCATTGGCTAGGCAGGAAGTATAGGCGGGACAAGGAGGAGAATAAAGCTGGGAAGTGGAAGGCTGAGTCAGAGAGACACTGCCAGCCGCCATGATGACAAACAGCATGTGAAGATGCCGGTAAGCCATGAGCCACATGACAAGGTATAGATTTATAGAAATGGATTAATTTAAGCTGTAAGAACAGTTAGCAAGAAGCCTGCCATGGCCATACAGTTTGTAACCAATATAAGTCTCTGTGTTTACTTGGTCGGGTCTAAGTGGCTGTGGGACTGGCAGGTGAGAGAGATTTGTCCTGACTGTGGGCCAGGCAGGAAAACTTAAGCTACAATCACTGGCAATGGACTGGGCCTTCCAGTATCAATCACTAATTAAGAAAATGCCTCACAGGCTTGCCTATAGGCCAATCTTCTGGAATCATTTTCTCAACTGTGGTTACTTTTTCTCAGATACCTCTACCTTCCATCACGTTGTAAAAACAAAAACAAATCACAGTACAATCTGTAAATAATAAACACCTTTGTTAAAGCTAAGACACAGAAGAAAAAATAGCTCAAGGTTTAGTTCATTTATGCATTTGCTTCTTTCTTCTTTTTGAATCAGTGTCTCCTGCAGCACAGATTTGCCTTGAATAGCCTCCCCAACACACTTTGGGATTAACCTAATCCACATTCTAAGGAGTCACCCAGCTGGGTGAAGATGCCAGGAACTGAGCATTGGCTCCTGTACAGCCATGGGCCCCAGTCAGGGTTGTTCTATGAAGAAATATTGTCTTTTATAACATGAAGTCATTCTATTTCACTAACAGTTTTCAGGTTTTATTGTTTGTTTTTCAACAGTGAACTTCTTCCCAAGCAGAACTCTTACACATAATCCCATCTTTTGGAGCACAGGGGTGGACTTTAAGGGTGGACATGGAGGGAGGGGTCATATGACCTGATCTGGTTATGCTTCTGTCAAATGTGATGTGGTTTGATGAGGCTATAGGGATTGGCATTGCACAGGCAGGGTTTTGGCTCTTTGGATGGTCCATGTAGCCAGTCTTTTATGAGCACCATAGGCTCAGAGTGTTGTTATAGAGGTCCATGACAAGCTACACATTAATCAGAAACACTCTTAGAGCTCACAGTCATTTATGTTCTTGGTTGCAGTGTAAGACGGCAAGAGGAAAAATCAGAGTCCACCCAGGCAAAAGATGTATCAAATGGAGGTGAGTCTTCCCTCAGAGGCTAAAGTGATATTTCAAGTCCTCTACCCAGGGAGAAGAAGCCATCCAAGCTCCGGTCTAGGGCTTTTCTGGGCCTGGGAGGTAAGCACACACTACCTGTATAATCAGCTTCCAATTGTGAAACTGTTCCAAAAGGAAAAACAAAGGAGTATAGAGAGTAAATACTGGACCAAAACAAGAGTGAAAGCCAGCTGGCAAACTCCAAACTCTGCAGCTCCACATCTGATGTCAAGTGCATCTTCAGAGCTCCAACTCCTTTCAGCTTTGTGGACTGCAATACACTTCTTTATCTTGGGCTGATTTCCACTCCCTGTTAGCTCCTCAGGACTCTGGCATCTCCAACATCTTGGGGTCACTGAGACAATCCAGGCTTCACCTCCACAGCTTCATACAATGGTCTCTCTAGGCCTCCATGCAAGGACACCCCTGACACATGCCTGGCCTCAGGAGCTTTCCTTAGTCACAGAGGGAGACTCCATAAACCCTTTCTTCTATCCTTGACTCTAAACCAGAACCATGTGGCTGAAGCTGCCGAGTCCTGCTGCCTGCTGGGGCTGAAGCATGCTCCCCTCATTCAAGTACATTTTCAATGGCTCTCGGTTTTTGATGGTTTCCTTCACTGCCTATGCTTGCCTCTCCTGGAACTTGCTCTGTAGACTAGACTGACATTGAACTCTGAAATCCACCTGCCTCTGCCTTTTGAGTGCTGGGATTAAAGGTATGTGTGACCACACCTAGCCCTAAACTTTTCTTTAATTCTTTTTCACAAGTTGGAAGCTTAGCGGGGTGAGGTCTTACTCAGAGGTCACCACTCCCTTTAGTCTATCTACAATCATCTTTTTATCTCCTTGAACACAATGTTTAGCTGCTTTAAACTTCCTGGTTGTACTTTTCTCCTCTAACTGTATATTTTGTATTTTTCCTTGCTTAGTTTTCTCCTTTTCATTATAGATCTGGGTAGGACTGGCCACTAATAACTACACAACACAGTCAATGCTAGGTTGTTCGAAAATATTCTCTGCCAGGGCTATTCATCTATAACACTTCAATTTAGACTCAGGCAAATTTTTTAGATAAGGGCCAAAAGCAGCCACATTTTTTTTTTTACCAAAATATCACAAGAACAATCTCTAGGCCACATATGAACATTCTCCTCTGAAACCTCTAGAGCTGGGCTCTCACAGTTTGAATCACCCTCAGTACCACTCCCTTCTATGTTTCTACTAGTACAGCCCATTAAGCCCCACTTAAAGTATTCAACTGCATTTCTAATCCAAAGTTCCAAAGTCCACATTCTTCCAAACAAAAGCATGGTCCAGCCTATCACAGCAATACCCCAGGCCCTGGTACTAACTTCTGTCTTAGTTAGGGTTTCTATTTCTGTGAAGAGACACCATGAGCATGGCAAATCTTATAAAGAAAAATATTTACTTGGGGCTGGTTTACAGTTCAGAGGTCCATCATGGTGGGAAGCATGGTGGTATGCAGGCAGACATGGTGATAGAAAGGTAGCTGAGTTTTCTATAACTGGATCCACAGGAAAAGAGAATCAGAAACTGGATCCACAGGAAACAGGAAAAGAGAATCAGATAGTGATGCTTAAACATGTATCTCAGACGGGATTCAATTACTCCCATTCTCTGATTTGACTTCCTGTCAGTTCACTCAATAATCTAACACTGTACAACTCATTTACTACCTTTGTTTGAATTATAACTAATCTTTAATTTTGTTACTAGGGAATTGGGCTCCATTCTGGGGATTCTTAGTCTCATAAAGAAATTTATAAATAGACTTAGAGGGAAACTTGCTTTAGTTACTCTTCTTGCTATTATGACAAAACAACTAACAAAAACAACCTAAAGAAAAAGAGTTGGTTGTAGTTCACAGGTCCAGGGTATAGTTTACGATGGCAGAGTCATAAGGTCAGGAACTCAAGACAACTGGTCACCTCATACCTGCAATCACAAAGCAGAAAGCGGTGAATGCCGGTTGATGTTTATCTCACTTTCTCATTCTTATACAGTCTAAGACCGAAGCTATGGGATAGCACTACCAATGCTTAGGATGGGCCTTTTTACCTCAATTATCACACTCTAGAATCTCCCTCACAGACATGCTTCATAGATTGTCTCTTAAGTAATTCTAGGTCCTGCAAAATTGACAATCAATATTAAATACCACAAAGCACAAAGACTTTTATTAAAGTCTGAGAGGAAAAAAAAAACAGATCAGACAAGTTGTAAATATTGGCAGATGCTGGGGTGAGTGAAATGGATGAGAGGAAGAGAAAAAAACTGGGCTTTTTCAAATAGAGTTCAAGAAAGGCAGGTTCAGCAATGGGGATCTACAAGCAGCTGTGTGGTGTAGGGGAGTTCAGAGAAAGTTGGAGTGCTGTGCGATGTCTTTCTGTATGTTGTGAATATATGTTGTTCCCATTGGTTAGTAAATAAGCTGCTTTGGCTTATGGCAAGGCAGCTTAGAGGCAGGTGGGAAATCCAAGGAGAGATACAGGAAAGAGAAAGGTGGAGTGAGGAGAGACGCCAGCTCACTGCCCAAGGAGAAACATGCCAGCAGACTGGTTATACCATAGCCATGTGGCGAAACATAGATTAATAGAAATGGGTTAATTTAAGATCATAGAGCTACCTAGCAAGAAACTTAAGCATTTGGCAATACAGTTTGTAATTAATATAAGCCTCTGAGTCATTGTTTTATAAGTGGCTGCAGGACCACAAAGCTGGGTCAGACTGGAGAGACTTCTCGCCACATTAGAGAGCATTCAGAGTCTTAGGACAGGCATGCTTAAGATTTTTTGGTGTCCAAAGAAGAGATAAGAAGGAGGAAAATAATGTTACATTTTTACAGTTAGAACTCAGAATAGTGTGCAGGCTTAGCAGAGAGGATCTTTAAGTAATCATATGAAAAACGCTTCTGGAGTCTATGTATACCAATCTCATTAAGGGCATAGCTATTCCTTCCCACTGTACCATGTTCTCAGATCCATCATCTTTCTGAGAGATAGCCTCCTGGACAGAGGACTGGCATGTCCAACTGGAGTAATTGTTAAGGAAGTGGGCAAAAGTTATTCTGGAATCTTGTTCTGGGCAGGTCAGAATGTCATGTTACCACCTATGGTCCCCAGCAAAGTCCTGGCACTTCCATCTTTTCATATGGAGGATGTCATGCTTCCTTTACTTTAGAAAGAAAGAGTAAAGTAAAGATCAATACATTACCAGCTCAATAGGAGGTGGGGCCATAGGTGATTGTGAAGGAAGGCTCAGTCCCCAGCGGCTTTCCATGCCTGCTAATGCCTGAATACCTACCTAAGAATTTTATCCCTATTTGGCTTCAGACAAGATCAATATGCAAAAATCCATACCCATCTATTCAATTTCTTATTAAGCATTCCAATTTGGAGACATGCACACACCAATATGCTACCTTTTTCTCTGCTTTTTTATTTTAATCTTTCTGTTTTTCTACCTCAGCTTATGCCAATACCGAATTTTCATGAACTTAAATCACAGAATCTAAAGTCATTCTTCATTTCTCCCTTTTTCACACCTGTCATATTCAATCAGTTGACACTTTCTCAAAACTGTCCTCGGCACCCTGTTTCTACAATCAGTGTAGAAATTCAAATTTTTGCCATTTCCTGTCTGGACAGTGGCAACCATGTCTTCTTTCCATGCATTTGCTGGCTGCCTCTGTAGCAGCCATACTCCTGTTCACGTCCTTTTTCCTTTACAACATATAGACATCCTTTCCTTGATTTCTCTCCACTGGACAGCTTCTTCCACATAGTAAGGATCAGTGTGACTCTCAGCTCTGCCTGCTGCCTCTGATTAGTCTTCAAAACCACACTCCTTGTGAGGCAGTGTCAATGAGCCAATACAGATATAACTTTGAGTTATTTAATAAATTGTAGGGAGAATGATCTTTCTGCATGAACATGAAGAATATGAATATGTTCCTCCTTTCTGATAGCAGCTATTCTTTTCCATGAGAAAAGCCAGGCTGAGGAAATGCCTACTCACAAAGGGGGGCAGAATAAAAATTCAGAGAGAAATAAGTTTAAAGTTCCACTAAACTCATGCAAGGACCACTTTAACACTAGTTATGAGCTAATTATTCACTTTGTGCCATATGTAATATTATGCTAATTTTCTGTTTATTGAAACTGGTTATACACAAACTTAATGTGATTAACCCCATGTGTCTCATTGTTACTATAGATGTAACTGTAGTCAGGATTCATAGGATTCCTCTTCTTACCAAGAAAATTGCAGTTTGTCACAGAAAAAAAAATTCTCTGGTGGCTTTGAGATGAAACACAAACTTTCTAGAACCCTGTATTCCAAACTTACTGCCTTTCTGCCATTTATTTTGACAAAGTCATAATTTTTGTGACATAGCCTGATCACCAAAGCTATTTATTTCAAACAATATTTTTCTTCATTGAGGCTAACTGTAACTGCTTCCTAAGTGTATCTGTGACCAGGAAGTTTTTCAGAATCTCTAAGCAGGGTTGTTCCTGTCTGGTGAATACTTGCCTGTTGGTTTCTGGGATCCCTAAGCGGGGTTGCTCCTCTCTGGTGAATACTTGACTGTTGGTTTCTAGGATGATAGAATACATGTTTTACAGGGCAAGTGTTGTCTGCTTCCTTTCCAATGTTACCATCACCATTGCCTTTCTCACCTTTCCCTTTAGTAAATCCTGATTCAGCAATCTTTATGCTCTTCTAACATTTACCACATGCTCAACAAATATGTACGGATTAGATCAAGTTGACAAAGACCTTGTCTCCGGTAAAATTTACATGCTAGGTGCCATGTGCATATAATGCTGCAAAATAATACTGAACGAGCCAAGGGACATGGAAAAGGTCAGACGGATTGCCTCACAAGAGCTTGTTCCAGCACTTTCAAACCCAGATAATACAATGATTGGTCTTTCAGGTAACAAAATACAGAAATAACTCCTGTAATACCACTCTTCCTGTACTACTCCCTCTATAGACAAGAACCTTGTATGTTTGATAACAGGTAATTGCTCTCATGATAACAAGAAGTCACTACAGATTACAGCTTTGAGCATGGCCAGTATAATTGTAAGCCACAATAAACCTTGGGCACCTACTTTGGTATATTAGAACTTAGAATTCATAGATAAAAACTTCAAATGATGCAATATTTTAGCTTTTATATGCTCTGATACATACCAAATTTTTCTATGACTATTTTATTTGTATTCTTGGCCACATATTGAAGCCAATGCATTGAAGTTATGGGTAAACATTAAAGCTGCCAGTATCAGGACTATAGCAATATATTGTCCATGTTTACTGTATCAGAAAATAAAGAAAACAAAAAAACTGTAGGAAACAAATGACTCAAGTTGATCTGTTTGATCTGAATTCCAATCATCTATTATCTTTTTAAATTATGAGTATTTTTTTCTATGTATTCTTTATACAAAGTAACACATACCAGACCAGCAAACTCGATGAGCCTGGGAGGTAGGAGCACATTGGAATACCATCTTCTGAACAAGGGCATTTTGCAGTGCAAGTGTTTGGGTAATTGTGAAACACAGAGGGAAAATTAAAGCCCCACACTGATGCTCAGATTCACACTTCCCCACTGTGTGGTGATGTGCACAGCCTGGTGCTCACACTGAGCTCTGATGTGAAACTTGTGGGAATAGTGCTGAGGCAATCGACCTTCACAGTGTTTCTCCATCATTTCTATGACCTGACAGCCTTGCCACTCATTCTATTCTCCATAGTCTCTCTGGCTTATAATGCACACCTTCCTTCACTTTTCCTTTTCTTTTTTGAAACATAGGTCAAAAGATATATGTTCTATTTCCAATAGCGTATTTTATTACTATAGACATATAAAAATAAGTACTATTAAATCAGGAATTTCCTTTTTATCTTTATGTTAATTATTCTTGCAACTTGTTTTCACATTATTTCATCACAAAAAATCAGAAAAATTGGCTTGATTCTACAGACACTGTGCAAAGTCCTCCTCCACAACACACCCTAGAAGTTGCCACTTTTCCCTGCTTCCATTGCGTAACACAGCCTCAACTAACTTCTGTATGTCTAAAATATAGTATTTCTACTTACAGTTTTTTCTCCTGGATATAGTTTTTTTTTAAGTATAGACATTTAAAACAGATGTCTGGGGCCATATTTGTTCTGGAATTGGTTTGGGGTGTGTCTATGGCTTTTGAGTCTCAATTCTGTCACACATACACACACTCTGACCAGAGGGGCAAGTCAGAGGACGTTACTGTTCCACAGAGGCAAGTCAGAGAATGTACCTGATCACCAGGGGCAGGTAAGATGATGTACCTGGTCACCAGGGGCAAGTAAGATGATGTACCTGGTCACCAGGGGCAAGTAAGCTGATGTATCTGATCAACAGAGGGGCAAGTCAGAGGTTGTACCTGATCATAAATTGCTCTGCAAGAAATATGGCAGTAATCCTGAATATCATTGAGTCTATGATGCTGAAGACACTGTACAAGTCTATAAAATCCCCAGCTTTGATCCTCCTCCTCCTGCCTTTCATGCGTGTTTACTTTTTCTCATCTCTCACTTTAGAGCTACTTAGACATTTAATGGTTCCTAAAACTATGTGCAAACACAGGAAATCTATTTCTAAGAACTTAGAGGTTCTTTGTCACACATTCCCCCCACCTTGAAATCCCACAGTAATATTACAGTATATATTTCCACTTAAGAATATAGTGAAGGGTAGAATAAAGAGTAGATGAAAGTTAAATTGTTCATCCGCTATTCAACATTTCATGTCGGGTCTCTCTTGATCTAAATGCTGGCATTTTTAATAAGTTGAAATTGTTACCTCTATCTCATATTCTTCAAAGAACAGCATAAAATTAGTTCCCAGAAATATTTCAAAGTGAGTATATATTGGCTATTTTGCTTTTGTTCTGATATTCTGATAATTTTTTGTCTCCTTTTGGTTTTGGCTTTCTGAGACAGTATTTCCTTAGTCTCAGACTAGCCATGTAGCTGAAGTTGGCCTCTAGCTCTGAACACTATTGATCTCACCTCCCCAGGTGCTGTAATTACAGGAATGGATCAAGTTACACAACTTCTTTTGATATTGTACAAACAGTGATATCTAAACCATTCTACTTTATGTATCAATGTAAGTTACTAGAAGAAAATATTTTTAGTGACAAACTTGGACAATGTAGCACATGTAACAAAATTTATAATAAATGTTCACATGTGTTAAGAAAATATTACATATAATAAATGAGCAAAGATAATTTGAGTCTCTGGTTTAGGAAGTTCTAGAATGCTTTCTCATTTTACTTCTTCAGCAGATACACTTGGTAGTTCAGGTACTAGCCATTTTCCCAGCAGGGTGTTGTATTTGTTTCTGTGGCATGTCCCTTCTATATTTCAGTGACTCTGGCATCCTTGTCCACCTGATAGTAAGCCATGACATAAGTCTTTGTCTAAGTCAATCCGTTTACCTTTCTGGTTATTGGAATGAGAATGGGTCAGATGAAGTTCTGACAGATAAGAGATGAGATTCTGTATGGGGACACAATGATTCACAGGGAGGGGGTGTTTCTTGTGTGTGTGTGTGTGTGTGTGTGTGTGTGTGTGTGTGTGCGCTTTAATGGATACATACAAAGAATGAGTTTGAAACTTGCTTTTCAGTTGCTTGAAAATTATCAGAGGTCACAGCTAGAAGGAGCCAGACCTGCAAATAAATATCAACTGCTTGCTTGTTGTAGAATGATTAGAAAGGTGATAGCCTTTTCATCTGAAAAGGAAAAATCACTGAAAACTCACTACAGGAAGTGCTGCTATGTGAAGGCGCATACAAGCATCCTAGCTAGCATGCTTTCTAAGCAGGCATTCACTTGAGTTACAGCAGTTCAGTTCGAAACTATCAAAATAATGCTAATATCAAAATAAAGTGAGAGACATGTGTGTCTTGATTTCTCAACAATGCCAGCTGCGTTTCTGGTCCCTGCGACAAGATGCATGACTGAAACGATGCAGACAAGATTTATTTCAGTTCATGGGTTGTGGAGGTCCAGAATGCGGAGGGAGGAGGCTTAGTGAAGTAGCTGCTCAAGCCATGCCAGACAGGGAGCAAATGGGAACAAGGACAGAACAAGGCCAGGGCAAGACAGTGACCATAGTGACCTCCTTTCCCTACCCAGGCTCCACCTTCCACAGTTAACACCACAACCCAAAAGACTGCTCAAATATGACTCCATCAGTGTGTTAAACCATTCATTAGATGGGACCTGTCATAATCTGATCATCTCTTGAGACAGACAAATAGAGAATTGTACTTCACTAACGATTCAGTTGTTTTCAATAAATGATAATAAATGTAAAATACATCAATTCATATAAAGTTATATTTTCTCTACATTGCTACAGTAGTATAAAATAGTATTGTGTTCAAAGATGTAAATACCTTAATTAAAAATACATCATTGCTAAATGTACTAAAAACAATCCAAACCTTAGGGAAAAAAAGATTTTCTTTGGTAGAAGGTCTTGTCTTATTGTTTGTATTAGGCAGTTTACTGTCACTGTGCAAAAGAGCTGAGAAAATAAGCTGAAAGGGGGAAAATATTTGTCTCAATGTTTCAGAGGCTCCAGCTTAGAATCACTTGCTCTGATTTTTGCTGGGCTCGAGAGAGGCAGAAAATTAAGCACCAGGAACCTGTGGCAAAGGCAAATGTTCAGTTCAAGGGAGCATGAAGTAGAAAGTGAGGAGAGGATAGGTGATGAGATACACCCTCCTTGGCATGCCTTAAAGAATCAGTTCCTCCACATAGAGAGCCCATTGAAAGTGTTTACAGCTTTCCAAATGCACAGCTAGCTAAGGACAAAATTTTCCACCCAGGAGCCTCTGGGGAATGCATTCCAGATCCAAAGAAACATTTCTGCTGGCTGATCAAGGCAGTAGTTTCTGAAAGTTCAGTGTGGAACTGTGGAAATTCCTTTAACAACACAATGATGAATTTTGCTGTATCAAATATTCACAGAAGATCTTCAGTAGGAAGGTATGCTGTGTGATAGCCTTTTCCCCACAGTAAAAGCCCATGAAGGACTCAACTCTCTCAAAACATACTGTGGGCTTATCAATTAAGTTTGCATTATATCCTAAATCCTTTGCCATTTTAATAGGTTTTATAGCACTGTCACCAGAAACAGATTCCAATCACATTAAACCTTTTCTAATTTTAAATTTTTAAGAACATATGTATGTCTGTACATAAATGTTTGTGAGGCCAGAAGGGAGCATCAGATTCCCTGGAGCTGGGGTTACAGGTGGTTGTGAGCCACTTGATGTCAGGGTTGGGATTTGAACTTTGTTCTCTAGAAGAGCATGAAGAGCTCTTAATCACTGAGCCACCTCTCTAGACAAAAGAAACCACTTTAAAATCTGTGCATAAGAAACAATACTTTATTCTTTAAAGTTGTATCTTAACATGACATTCCATTCACTTTTCCAGTTCTCTTGCTGTTTCTACTATAGTTCCTTGCTCTATCAAAGTCTTGAACCTTTCAAAGCTGAGAGTTGGAGTGACCATCTTCCATACCCCTCATAACATTGATATTTTGACCTCTCCCATGTATCACCAATGCCCTTAAAGGCGTTTATAAGGAAGAATCCTTTCCAGAAGATTTTCTGGTTTTTTTGCCCAGATCTTTCCAAAGATTCAATATGTAGTAAAATTATTTTACAAAATAATTTTTTCTAAAAAAAACTTGAATGTGAGAATTACTCTTCAAGCCATGCACTTCAAGTTTGTTCAGGTATAGAAGCAAGATGGTGTTAAATATCTCTATCACATTCTGGGAGTTACTGGATACATAGCCAGTGAGAAGATATATTTGGAAGGGACTCCTTTTTCTCTACAGTGTCTCAACAGCAGGCTTAAAATAATCCACAACACACATTGAAATAGGTGTGCTACCATCCAAGCTTTGTTGTAGCCAGAAGTGTCTCTGTTATGCGGTCAGGCAAAGCTCTCCCACCCGTGTCCCTCAGCCACTTGGTCCCAAGTAAACACACAACTGCTTATATTATTTGCAAACTGTATGGCCTATTGCAGGCTTCTTGCTAGCTAGCTCCTTCATCTTAAATTAATCTGTTTCTATTCATCTATGTTTTGCCACATGGCCGTGGCATTACTGGTCTGCTGGCATCTTGCTTCTCCTTCAGCAGCAGCTGTTGTCTCTCCCGTCTCTGCCTTTCTTCTTCCTGTCTCTCTCTTGGATTTCCTGTCTGGCTATAACCTGACTCGCCATAGGCCAGAGCAGCTTCTTTATTAACCAATCATTGCAACACATATTCACAGCATACAGAAAGACCATCCCACAGCATTTTGTTGTTGTACTGATAACACAAAGACAGAGCAGAGTTAGTATATCTCTTAAGAGCCTAAGGATTCTCAGAATGATAACTGAGCACTGCCCTCAACTGAAAAGTCATCATCTGTATTAGCTACTAGTAACAGAGCCAGCTGTTTTGGTTAATGCTTTGTCAACTTGACACAGCCTAGAGTCAACTGAGAAGAGAGAATCTCAAATGAGAAAATGCTTCCATCAGATTACTCTGTATACAAGCCTTTGGGGCATATTATGATTGATGATTCTTGTGCAAAGGCCCAGACCACTGAGGGTGGTGTCATCTCTGTGCAGGTGATCCTGGGGTATAAAAACAAGCAGGCTAAGCAAGACATAAGTAGCAAGCCAGTAAGCAGTGAACCTCCATGGTATTTGCTTCACTTTCTGTCTCCAAGACCCTGCCTTGAGAGCGCCGAATCCTAACCACTAGACCACCAGGGAGCGTTAGACCCTGCCTTGAATCACTGCCTTGAGTTCCCTTTACAATGATCCATGACTGGAATGTGTAATCCAAATAAACCTTTATCTCCCCTAATTGCTTTTGGTTATAGTATTTATCATAGAAACAGAAATCAAACTATATCTGTCTTAGGGTTTCTATTGCTGTGAAGAGACACCACAAACATGGAAACTCTTATAAAGGAAAACATTTAACTGGGATTGCTAACAGCTTCAGAGATTTAGTCCATTATCATCATGGAGGGACATGGAGGCATCAGGTAGACATGGTCCTGGAGAAGAAGCTACATCTTGATCCACAGGTAACAGGAAGGGATCTGAGTCATTGGGATATATCTTGAGCGAAGGAGACCTCAAAACCTGTCCCCCACAGTGACACACTTCCTCCAACTAGACCACACCTACCTCAAGGGCACACCTCCTAATAGCACCACTCCCTATGAGCTTATGGGGGCCAATTACATTCAAGCTACCACAATCATCAACCTATTCTTTGAAGTTTTGAAGGCAGGCGGGGACTTTTATCTATCTGGGTAATTAGCATCTTTCAATATAAAATCAGGTTAGTGTAGCACAGCCAGCAGTCCCCAGAGCTAGCGCTTCAGGATCCTTTCTGGTTGCTAACCCACCAGCATGTGCAGGTTCAACTTGTTGGTTTGGAAGAAGATACCAATTCTGTCAGCTTCAATTTTTTTTTTTATTGGGATTAATCCACACAGTCTGTTTAATGATCAAAAAAATTTATTTGGTGTTAACTCACAAGACAGGATAAAGGAATTTCTCACAGAATCCTGAAAGGATGAGGCATGGGCCAACACGGTTCTCTGGCGAGGACTGCTCTGTTCCATATCAGCATCCAAAACCACAAGGTAGTCAAGCAAAGAGAGAGCCCCATATGTGCATCCCAGGTCTTAAGGGTCCCTGGGGCCATGCCCCAGGGGCATGTACCTCAAGGTCATAGGCAGATGTAACAGCTGCCTGCTACCTTACTAGGGGCAGTGCTTTGGGATATAGCTCAAACAACCACCCACTACACTTTTTAAATACCATAACTGTACTAATTTTGAACTTTTTTATTGTATACAATGTATTTTGATCATATCCACCTCCCAACTCCTCTTCTTAACTCCTCCAAGATCTACCCCTTCCCAACTTCATTTCTTTCCTCTCTTATTTTAATAGTCCACTGATTCTCCTTTGAGGTGCTCATATACTCAAAGGTGGGTCAAGCTTTTATACTTCATTTGCCTTACAGTGTTTGTTCTTGTAGACCCAAAGGCATTAAGACTTAGCCCCAGATCAGCTGGCTAAAAAGAATGTAGTGCCTACATTGATCATCCACTCAGCCCAGCAAAACTTTCTCCATTTTGGGAAGGAGGTTCTCTGTTTTCCATATAGTGCTCGTGTCCACTGCCGTAACATTGTTACCTTTCTCCAAGCACTTTTTGAATGCAATGATAGTTGGCCTATTTGCAACAAGAAGCCAGCTATGGCTTTTTTTTTTGTTTTTTTGAGACAAGGTTTCTCTGTGTAGCTTTGCGCCTTTCCTGGGGCTCACTTGGTAGTCCAGGCTGGCCTCGAACTCACAGAGATCCGCCTGGCTCTGCCTCCTGAATGCTGGGATTAAAGGTGTGCGCCACCACCGCCCGGCTCAGCTATGGCTTTTTACATATCTCCTCACAGCTTGACTTTTTCTAGCACTTACAGACAGGGATGTGAAGCTCCCTTCGACTCAAATATTAAGATGTGTTGGAGAATTAGTGATTACGCTAATTTCAACATTGTTATTTATCAGGAGAGAGAGAAACCCTGCCACCACCCACAGTGGAGCAAGAACACTTACAACTGCTATTTGTTATTTTGCTGTTGTTTATGGAGAAGTTTGTGGCAGTCTCACCTACAGAGACAATGATAACCTCAAATATTACTGATAATAGACTACAATAACATATGATGATCATGAAAGAGATTGAAATATCCCTTACATTATCACAATCGGCAGAGTGACAGGAAGTGAGCACGTGCTGTGTAAGAACTGACACTGACAGATTGCTGAAGACAGAGTTTCCACCTTTGATTTGTAAAAAAATTAAATATCTGAAAAACACAATACAATGAAGCCCAATAGAAAATGCTGATGCATATCAGCGAATGCCACCTGAAGTTGAGTTCACACAGAGTGAGGATTTCATTAGTTCACACGTGATACAAACTATAAGGATTATCTGGATATGGATAGCTTAAGAGGAATTGGGAAAGGGTGCATGCTCTGTTGTCTTCATTTGTGGAGGATTGGCAGGCAACTCCGGGGAGTTCTGCATTACTCATCAGCAAATGGTTAAGGCTTATATAATAACCAATTACCGAGAGAAATCCCAGGCCATTAATTACATGCTGGGGAGGATGTCCTCTTACTGATTGATTCTGTTCTTGACTGAAAACTGTTCTC
Source organism: Peromyscus eremicus (assembly GCF_949786415.1). NCBI lineage: Eukaryota > Metazoa > Chordata > Mammalia > Rodentia > Cricetidae > Peromyscus > Peromyscus eremicus. Next base: position 52,519,080 of record NC_081417.1, read on the forward strand.
ACCTTTTTCCTTTTGGGATTCTATCTTGAATTACTGTTACTCCACCTGCAACTTTGTTGTCTCTTACACAAATATTCCATGATACCATCATCATTTTTAATCATACTGTGATTATAGGAACATGTGGGATCATTTCCCAGGCCAGACAATAATGTGTTGTTTCCTCCTTGCTTAGTGTGTAACCATGGCTGTTCCATAGGATACTTATTAATATCCACTCAGAAGAACTTGGAAATTCATTCATTATGCATGGAATAAACCATTAACTAACAATTGTTCAATATAGAATTACTGGGTGAGAAAATTAAAGTTCATACAGTAATAAGTCAAGTTCCCTCTTAATTTATATTTACTGGCAGAATATGGGGGGTTGGAGAAATAAAGCAGCCATAATAATGATTCTCCTTTGTAATAAGCCCCGCAGCTGACAGGTATGCAGAGACTGGAGGAACAGCATTTTTCATTACATGTCCATAGACTCTGCGAAACTGTCAGATGTTAACGAGCTTACCTTCTGCTCTTTGGAAAAAGGTTAATGGATACAGCACATTTTCCAATGTGACTCTGAAAAACAAAGAATTGCAAAAGGCATGTGCTAGTATTTGTTTTCATTCTTTTCAACAAATTCTAGGTAAAATCCAGAAGTTTAAAGCCACATCAAAGTTCTCAGATATTAAAAAAGTGTTAGTGACTATATACATGTGTTGGTGCCAGGGCAGGGTCGGGGTAATGTTTTGAGCTGTATTAGAAGAGATAAAGGTAAGTTGCTGGTAATTAAAATATGAAAACAAGAGGAAGCTTTATACAGTTAGGTATTGGCCATATGACTTTAACTCTTTGCAGGACACACTATTCTATCGTTTCTCTGATTTATTATGAAATATACTTTCAAAAACATTTATTTATTTTTACGTTGCATGTGAGTGTTTTGCCTGCATCTACATACATGCACCAATTACACACCAGGTGCCTGCGAGATCCCAAGAAGGCACTGGAGCTCTTGGAACTAGGCATTACAGACAGTTGTGATCTGCCATGGGGATGCTGGGAACCAAACTAGATCCTTTACAATCTGTGAATATTCAACCGCTGAGCCCTCTCTCTAGCCCCGCCTGACACTAGTTTAAAAATAATTAAAAATATTATTTCTGTTACAGACCATAGCTAACATACAAAGAGATTAAAATGGCATGCATAATGAGCGGCAGCTAGCCTGATATGGAATAGTTTTCAGTAATGTCCACCTTTCTCCCTAGGCAGTGCCCACTGAGCCACATGCAGAGTGAGCATTCCCCAGATTTCTATTGCACTACCATGGACTGCATCTGAAAGCGTAATTAAGTTTACACTGAATGTTTTGTGGTATTCATGAAATCACAATGTGTGTATTCCTGTGTGCTTTAGTTTTTTTGTTTTAATATATTTTTTCTTGAGAATATCAAATATACATGCAGTGAAACAGGATCATAGACCCAATTTATTTCTCTCCATCTCTCCCTAATACTTTCCCCTCTCATCTTCACGTCCTCCCCTGTCCCCTCCCTTTTTTATGACTCAGTCAAAAACTCCTCAGTAAGCAGTGGGGACAATGTACCCTGCCTCTATGCCAGAATTTTGGCTGGTTGGATCTTGTGCATGTAGCCACAGCTTCTGTGAGTTTTTTAATGCTGTGGCTGTGTTAGGTTCAGAGGACACCATTGCACACAGCATTCCTCTTCAATCATTCATTCTGTCTCTTCTTACACAAAGTTCTGTGGTCACTGGGGTATGAAGAGGTGGATAAAGATGTTGGATTTAGAGCTGAACATTCAGTCTCTTCCTTTCAACACTTTGACCGGTTATATATCTTGACAATGAATGCTGCCTACAGCTAAAAGATGTTTCTTTAACCAAGTCTGAGGGCAGCTCAGGTCTATGGGTGTAAGTACAAAAATTTAGAAAGTGATATGAGAACATGAGCCTTTAGAGAGTGATGCTGAGAACGATCACCAGCAGCAAGTTCTACTCTAGTGCCTGATGTCCCTGCCAGGGGCTATCAACCAGGATTATAGTACCAGGGTTCAAATTTCCTCCTGTTGCGCAAGTCTCAAATCCAATCTGAAAGCAGTTAGTTATACCATAAGAGTCATGCTACTGTTGCACCAGTGAGAAATCTTATCTAACAGGTCAATACTATAGCAGGCAGACTCCAGAGGTAGGCAAGACTATGACTATCTTTTCCCCCACAGAACCCTGAGTAGCACATCCGGCACTAGGAAAGCTAGCCAGCAGGGAAGAAGCATCCAACTTGAGTTGAGAATGAGTTTTCTACCTCCCAAAGCAAAATTATGGGATGTCTCCAGCAATCCGGTCTTACAAAGAAGCTATGGAGAGTCTCACAAGGACAATGGTGATAAAGTACACTATTTTGAAGATTTGAGGATTCCCTGACCAAAATGTCATAGGGAAGATCTAATGCCTTGAACCGAATTTTTTTCTTAAAAGTCAATGTCTTCTGACAGAAAAATTGCCCACCAATGCTGGCTCATTCTGCTCAAACTCTTTTTTTTTTAATCCAACGTAATGCTTTTATTGATTTTTTGGGAATTTTGCATAATACACCATAATCACACTCACTTCCCTGGTCCACCTAGGTCTACCATCTATTGTGTTCTCTTTCCCCCCCAAAAAAAGAAGAAAGAAAAAGAAAATAACAAGTCAATTTTATGTTGCCCCTATACTCACTGGAGCATGGCCAAACTCACAGTGACAAGTCCCTTAAAGAAAACCAAGTCCTTGCCCACCCTCACTCCTGCCAAGAGCCATCAGCTGTAAAGGGCTACATTTCAGCATCCCTATCATACTTTTTAAGAGTTCTCTTCAATGACTTCCTGTCTAGACTGACTCTCTCTCTCTCTCTCTCTCTCTCTCTCTCTCTCTCTCTCTCTCTCTCTCTCTCTCTCTCTCTCTCTCTCTGTCTCTCATACTCTGTCACCTCTCCCTGCTTAAGCCTTTCCACTTTGAGTATTCTATATCTTATTTTTTATCTACAATCTACTATCCAACTTTCCTAAAGTGTTGTCCCCAACTCGATTGGCCCAATTCTAGTTTCCTGCCTTCCACTTGTCTTTAAACTGAACATAAACAACAACATATTTGAAGCTAGGACCCGCATATGAGAAGAAATGCTAAGTTTGTCTTTCTTGGCCTGGGTTCTCTCACTCAGTGTAATGTTTTGCAGCCCCATCCATTTAGTTACAAATTTCCTTCTTTCATTTTCCTTTACAGTTGACTCTTGTTCCATTGTGTATATGTACCATACTTCTTTCATATCCATTCATTTATTGACGGACATTTAGACTGATTCCATTGTCTAAGCTGTTGTGAGGAGGGTGACAGTATGGATGTGCCAACATCTCTGTAGTAGAATATAAAGTCCTTTGAACAAATGCCTAGGAGATGTATAGCTAAGACATGTGACAGTTCTCTTTCTAGCTTCCAAAGGAATTGTCACTGATTCTCAAAGTCATTGCCTTAGTTTACACACCCACCAACTGTATAAGAGCTTCCTTTATGGACCCCATGACACACCCATTTTTGTCATTCCTGGTGATGACCATTCTAACTAGGGTGAGAACGAATTTTAAAGTAGTTTTAATCTGCATTTCCCTTGTGACTAGGGAGGTTGAGCACTTTATAAAGTGTGTTCTAGCCACTTGTATTTGTCATATTGAGAATTTTTGGTTCAACTTCATAACCTATTTTTCAATTGAATTGTTTCCTTGTTGCTTAGATATTTTATTTCTTTGCAACTTTCTAGATAATAATTCTACAGTATATTCTATAATATGTGAATAGCTGGCAACAATTTTCTCTCATTCTGTGGGCTATTTGTTCACTCACTTCATTCATAGTTAGTCTGCTGTACAAATGTCTTGGTTTCATGAGATGCCATCTGCCTATTATTGGTTTATGGAAGTCCTATTCAGGAAGTACTTACCTGTGCATACATGTAAGTTGAAGAGTTCTTCTGAGGTTTTCCTCTCTCTGTTTCAGATCATCAGATAATATATTAAAGTCCATGATCTATTTGGAGTTGAGTTTCCAGCCAAGTGAAAGGGAAGGATCAACTTTCATTTCTGTTTGTTGAAATCCAATTTCTCTGGCATATTTGTGAAGATGCTGTCTTTTCTATGTGGTATTTTGTTTTGTTGTTTGTTGTTTTGTTTTGCTTTTAGGCATCAGTGACAAACATCAGGCAGCTCTTGTTGAATGGACTTACATTTGGGTCCTTAATTATATCCCATTGATCTATGTGTCTGTTTGGTGCCAGTACCACACAGTTTTATCACTATTGCTCTAGAGAATAATTTAAAATCAAATATGATAATAGCTGCTGCAATATTGTTTTTGACCAAGTTTGCTTTTGTTATTTAACCATTGTCTTTTGTACCTTCATATAAATTCCTGGATTTTTTTTTTTTTCTGCTCATGAAGAATGACAACCGACTTTTATTGTATTACATTAAACCAGCAGTTTTGGTAGAATGGTCATTTTCATAGGATTAATTCTTGTAATCCATGAGCAAGGGATAGGTTTCCATTTTCCACTGCATTCTTGGGTAATTCAATGTCTTAAAATTTCTCAGTAGGGGTCTTTTGTTTTCTTGATCACATTGAATAAATTTTATTTTATTTTATTTGTATGTCTATTGTGAATGATCATTTACTTAATTTCTTTTTCAATGTTTGCTATTGGTATAGACAAAGGCTATTAATTTTCGCATGTTAATTTTTCAGCCTGCTACTTTGCTGAATGTGTTTGTTAGCTGTAAGAGTTTTTGGTAGATTTTTAGTGTCTCTTATGCATAGAACCACATCATCTATGAAAGGGACACTTTTATTTCTTCTTTTCTCCTCTGTATCTATTTCCTCTCATGTCTATTGCTCTAGATAAGACTTCAAGGACTATAATGAATAGAAGCTAGAGAATGAACACTCTTGTCTTCTTACTGAACTTAATGGCAGGGTTTTGAGTTTTCTCCTTTCAGTATGTCATTGGCTATAGGTTTTTCATACACAAACTTCATTATATTAAACCTCTTCCTCTGCCCTTATTCTCCCATGACTTTTATCATGAAGGAACATTGGATTTTGTGAAAGAATTTTTTTCTGCATCTACCTATATTATTAAATAAATTTTTATCTTTTAATCCATGTATGTGACAAATTATACTTATCAATTTATATATTTTGAACCACTCTTGAATCACTGGTTCAAAGTTAACTTGGTCATAATACATGATCGTATAGGAGTGATATTGAATTTGATTTGTGGGTATTTTTTGAGAGTTTTGCAACTATGTTCATTGAAGAAATTAGTATGTAGTTTTTCTTTTCCTTTTTTGAGGGGTGTCTTTATTTTTGGTAGTAGAGTGTAGCTAGAGTTTTCCTGCCTGGCCCATAGTCAGGACAAATCTCTGACACCCGCCAGTCCCACAGCCACTCAGACCCAACCAAGTAAACACAGAGACTTATATTGCTTACAAACTGTATGGCCATACCAGGCTTCTTGCTAACTGTTCTTATATCTTAAATTAATCCATTTCTATAAATCTACACCTTGCCACGTGGCTCGTGGCTTACCGGCATCTTCACATGCTGCTAGTCATGGCGGCAGCTGGCAGTGTCTCTGACTCAGCCTTCCACTTCCCAGAATTATTCTCCTCCTTGTCCCACCTATACTTCCTCCTGCCTGACTACTGGCCAATCAGTGTTTTATTTACTAACCAATCAGAGCAACACATTTGCCATACAGAACATCCCACAGCAGTAGAGTAATTCTGAGTTTATAAAGAGAGCTTGAAAGCTTTCTTTCCTTTACTACTTTATGGAATAATTTGATAAATACTGACATTAGTTGCCCCTTGAATTTCTAATTAAATTCTGCAATGTTTCCTTAGTCCTGAGCTTTCTAAGCCAGAAGACTTTCATTACTGCTTTAATCTCATTGTTGCTTATAAACAACAATTGTTTATTTCCTTTTGATTAACTTTAGTATGTCATATGGATCTAGAAATGCATACATTTCTTTTAAAATGTTAAGCTTTGCCAAGATTTCTAAAGTATATGTTCACAATTTTCTGAAGGTAATTGGTATCTCTTACACTGCCTCTGCTTTCATTCTTAACTTTGTTAATTTGGGTCTCTTCTCTCCTCCTTTTGGTGAATTTGGTGCTGAGACCAGCAATTTTGTTTCTATTTTCAGAGAGCTGGCTACACTTTATTGAGTGTTCATATTTTTTGTATTTATCTCATTAATTTCTGTCCTGACTTTAATAATTTCTCCCTGTATACTGTTTGGTAGTTTGTTTGCCCTTGTGTTCCCTAGACTTTAAGGTAGAATATTATTTATTTGAGTTTATGATGATTCTTTTATGTAGACACTGAGCACTACACACATTTAAAAAAACATATTATATTTCCCACAGTTTAATATGCTGAGTCTTCATTTTCATTAAATTTTAGGAAAATTTTACATTTCCTTATTGTTTTTATCACCCACCCATACAATGTTTAATTTCCATGAGTTTGTTTATTTTTCATAGTTTCTATGGCTGTTGACATGGAGTTTTATTTTATTATGGTAAAATAGGATATAGGATATCACTTCAATTTTTCTATAATTGTTAGGAATAGCTTTAGTTCACACAGTTTATATAGTATAAACATTTTATATTTTGAAGTTTACATATCTTATTATATCATTAACACATCAGATAGTATATTGTACATAATATATATTAATTACATTAATAAAGCATATATTAATATAATATATTAAAATAATATGTATACTTTATATATAATTCATAGTTTATATAGTAACATTTTTTCTTTATATGTGACTAATTTTGGAGAAAATTTCATGGGCTGCTGGAAAGGATGTGTATTCTTCAGTGTTCTAAAGAAGACCATTAAATACCAGGAAGTGAGCATCTCAGAAACATCAAGATCCCGAGAATTTACCAGATGCACTAGGCCCCTCGTCCTCCAAGATTCTACCAACAGTAAGGACTGCTGAAGATACTAAACAAGCTTAGCTTCCGAAAAGAGGCAGAGACAGATAGAGATACCTCAAGTTGACTCAGAACAGCTGAACTGAGCAAAAGAGATGCTCTCAGCCCTGTCCGGCTGCCTGAAAGTTCTGCAGTGTCCTCCAGGGGTCCAGCTTTCCTGAGATGTCAGTCATGCTGAGAAATGCTTTGAGTGATGTAGCTGCCTTGGGCCACGGCTGCTGCTTCAAGTGACTCCAAGAAACTCATTGGTTCTCCATGTTGGATTTTGCTGGATCTGTCACTGGTTTTCTACCTGGGATGAATAGGGGCTTCTGTGTATCCAGCCAGGAAATGTGTCACACAACATAGTTGTTTCAATGCTTGGGACACTTATCTTTCCAGGCCCCTCTTGCTTAAATTCTTTGTGTCGAATAATCTGGAGTTATTTTGATGGGCCTGACTTTGAAGTGGCCTAACTCTTCCCTCTTTCAGTTTTTACCTCCTTTTGCTTTTTTCTGTGTCTTCAGTATTTTAAATGTAATAGGTCCTGGGGAATTTCATTTCTGACTATGTCTTTTTGATGTTCTGTAGTCTTATTTTACCAGGATGAGTATGTTCTTCTCTTGGTTTGGGAGATTTTCTTCTATAATTTTATCAAAAACAATGTGTATGCCTTTGCTATAATATTCATCTCCTTATCCTATGCCCATAATTCAGAGATAAGGTATTTTCATAGTGCCTCACAGCCTTTCTATGTTCCACATGTATTTTTTTACAAATTGTCATTGACCTTTACTGAACGATTCAATTACTCCCCTTTGTCTTTCAGCCCTGATGCTACATCTCCAAATGTTCCATTTCTTTGGTGAGACTTTCCACTGAGCCTTTAATTAGGCTTACTGGGTTTTCATTTCCAGCATCATTTCACTCTGATCTTCCTTCAGCAATTCTCTCTTTATTCATGTCTTGAATAGTCTTCCTTACTTCATTCAGCTTCAGTCCAATTGGAGTGACTTTCGGTCTCCTTTGAGCTGATTGAACATAGTTATAGTCATTCTTTAAAGTTATTTGGACATTTTCCTGAATTCTCATTTGAAGCTCATACCGTGGGATCAGTAATTTTTGGAGGAGATATGTTGTCTTGCCTTTTCATATTGTCTTTGTTTCTGCAGGGATATGTGTATGTCTGCCATTGGTTTGTTGGTTGTTTTTTTGTTTTGTTTTTTGTTTTTTGTTTTTCTAGATACCTTTCTTCTCTTGGTGTAGAAGTTTACAGTGCTTGTAGGAGGACTAAATTTTAGGAGAACTGAAGTGTCATTTTTCTTAGTGGGACTGGTATTCAGGGCTGTAGGCTATATCCACATTCTCCCTCCCTGAGTCCACTACTATCTTCAGTAAAGGTCACTATCTAAAGGTCCACACACCCCTGGTTGGTCCCATTTCTGCTGCTGTATGGCATGGGTCTCTACAACTATACATGCTTCCCTAGTTCAGCTCTGGCCTGATCTCTGTTCCTGCAGCCTCCCAGGCCCATTGTGGGACTCCATGATCCTGGACATCTTAACCTGTATTAGCCTTTGGCTTCCTCTCTGGGTCCACCCTACTACCCATATTTGCGGGGTCTATTGGGAACTAGGGAACTCCTGCCTGAAACCATCTTGGACATGCTTCCCAGTACATTGGCCTTTGGAGTATGTAATATAGGCAGTAAACTACTGAATTGCAAGAGTTATAAGAAGACACTTGAAACAAGAAGTAAAATTTCCGAATTTACTTCAATTCTTAAAAATTTGCCAGTAACCCAGACCACTCTGATGGAGGAGTATGTAGTATCACATATAGTGTTTTCCTCTATCATTACTTAGGAAAAGGCAAATTAGTAGACATAATTTATAATTATGTTTTTGTCTTTTACCAGCTTTATTGAGTCCTCAGATGCTGCTAGCCAAAAGTATTCTTTTCTTGTTATTTTTATTTATTATCATTATCATCATCATCATCATCATCATCATTAGTGTGTGTGTTTGTGTGTGTGTGTGTATGTGTGTGTTTGCCTGTATAGGCATGTGTGTAAAATAAAAGAGGCATCAGGATGTATTCCTCTACTGATATTCACCTTGCTTATTTTATTTTTAAAGATTTTTTTTTTATTTTTCACTTATGTGGATGTGTTTGTGTCTGTGTGAGTGTATGCAACTTTTGTATGGCTTCCTGCCCAGGCTAAAAGAGAGCTTTGGATCTAATAGAGCTGGAATTTGTGAACTACCAAATGTGGGAGCTGATAACCAAATACCGGTCTCCTGTAGCAGCATTAATGACTCTTTCCTGCTGAACTTCCTCTCTGACAGGGTTTCTCACTACCTGGCTTTATGTTTACTACAATGTTTTACATGACATTGGGTAGTCTTACCATCCTATTAAGATTACCAAATTTAAGGTTCCATCACAATTTAATACTTGAAAGTCCTTGATTAGGCCTAAGCACGGAAAGTGATTCAATGCTCTGATTTGTTAACATTGTTTAATATGTGTGACTCTGCAGAAACTTCAATGACATGACCACCACATCCTGAAAAACAGAAACTTATTCTATATGGGATGGGTAAGATGAGAGAATTTCAAACTTTGTATTATATTCAATTTTACAAGATGCTTAAAAGTTCAATGTAGAAGCATATTTAAAACCCTGCCCTGATCTTTTTCAGTAAAAATGCATTTGTATGCAAATTATACTCTACAGTGTACACCTGAAAGTGTACTGCTCTGCACTTTTCCTAAGCTCCAGAAAAATAGTTAAAGGACGTCTGAAGGATGTTTGATTTGAAAACACTTTTGAATAAGAATGTAAAATAAATTTAAAAATAGTTTCCCTATGCCCGCCACAAGATAATACTTGGTAGAAGAAACCTGGATCAACGGAGAGTAGACATTGTTCTCACTGACCTCATTAGTACAGATATATCCTGTGGCATTATTTGATCTACATGTCCATGACAGCATGAGGCATATACATCATGACCAGTGTTCTACATGAAACTGCATGTTCTTGCCAGGTCAGTCATGGGAAGACTGGAGGAGAAGGGAAGGGCATAGGACTGGGAAACTCATTGACCTGAGAAACCAAGCACACTTCCTTCAGTGTCATCCCTGCTACTCATGGAGATCCTGTTTTGTAAGCTTCTACTTGCAGCCAGAACTTCATTTCCTTCTGCATAGACATACAAGATTTACTTAAAATGAATAAGAAGTATTTAAATAGTATAGTATAACTTTTAAGTCTATCTTTCAAATCAAATATTTATCTAAATTACATTCAGAGGCAAGTCTGAATAAGTCTGATAGAAATGTGTCTGAACTGACTGGCATTTCATTCTAATCTCCAGGGGTTCAAGGAAGCAATGAATGCTGAAATACTTTAAGCACCTCTGCTTCCTTAAATATAAGGTAGTCCACCTCTAAAATTTTCAGACCAAATCATACATGAAATGATGTGCTCTAATCCAGGCTATAAATTGCATGGCTGTTATTTTAAAAAATATTTAACATATATTCTAGTTGAAATGCCTGTGGACTTTAAATGATTTTTACATAGGTAAAGAAACAGGCACAGCTAGCAATAAAAGCAGATTTTACTTTGTACAGCCAAATCACTTTTGGGTTAAAAATAAATGAGTGAAAATTGTAAAGAAAATGATAGTTTTATTAATGTATCACTGTTCTCTTGTGACTAGTGATCTACATGAGGTAACATGTTCTTACCAGGTCAGTCACGGGAAGACCAGAAGTGAAGGGGAGGGCAAAACACTGCAGAGCTCATTCACTGAGAAGCTAAGTATACCCAAACTCTAAAACAGTATAAATAAGTTGCTTTTAATAACTTACTTTATTGGAAATACTCATTGAAAACATCAAAAATGTCAAATGTTCCTGTTTTGATTTTATAACCATGAAAACAATTTTTATTATTGTTATACTTATAAAGTGTATGCTAATTTATTTTACAGCCTGACCACAGTTTACCATCCCTTCTCTCCTCCTGGTCTCTCTCCCCAAACTCCCCTCTTCATCCCCCATCCACTCCTCCTCCATTTCTCTTCAAACTCAAAAGTATGTTTCAAGAAAATACTAAAATCTTATTAACAGAAAAATATTTTTGCAGACTGACCATACATTTTATTCAATAATTCACAAATTCATATACATTCATTATGAAACCAATCACAGCATTTTGTGCTACATAACACAGAAGGAACGTACCTCTGAAGAACAAACGATATGTTTGTCTTTCTGTCTGTATTTTCCTATCTCTTTCTATCTACTTCTATCTGTCTGTCTATTGCTACCTAACTAACTATCTATCTCCCAGTCTGTCTGTCTTTCTATCTATCATCTATCAGTCTTACCTATCTATTGGTTATCTGTCTGTCTATGGCTGTATGCTTTATTTTATCTTCTTGATTTATTGTTCAATACTCCAGAGCAGTGATTCTCAACCTGTGGGTATGACCCCTGTGGGTTGAACAATCTTTTCATGGGGTCATATATCAGCTCTCTTGTATATCATATATTTACATTACGACTCATAACAGAAGCAAAATTACAGTTGTGAATTAGCAAAGAAATAATTTTAGGGTTGGGAGTCACCAGGACATGAGGAATTCTATTAAAGTGTCCAAGCATTAGGAAGGTTGAAAACCATTGCTCCAGACCATCCTAGAATATTAGACAAAATGTGTGGTATTGTATTCCCCCAAATATTGTGCATGCTAATAAACTTAGCTGGGGTCAGAGACAGAGCAGCCACAATATTAAACATAAAGGATAGGCAGTGGTAGCACATGCCTTTAATCCTAGCATTCCAGAGGCAGAAATCCACGTGTTCAAGGATACAGCCAAGCATGGTGACTCACGCCTTTAATCCCAGAAAGCAAGCCTTTAATCTCAGGGAGTGGTGGTAGAAAGCAGAAAGGTATATAAGGCGTGGAGACCAGAAACTAGAAGCAGTTGGCTGGTTAAGCATTTGGCTGGTTAAGCATTTGACTGGTTAAGCTTTCAGGCTTTGGAGCAACACAGTTCAGCTGAGATTCATTCTGGATGAGGACTCAGAGGCTTCCAGTCTGAGGAAACAGGACCAGCTGAGAAATTGGCAAGGTGAGATAGCTGTGGCTTGTTCTGTCTCTCTTATCTACCAGCATTGACCCCAATAACTGGCCTCAGGTTTGATTTTATTAATAAGAATTGTTAAGATTCCTGCTACAAAAATGAGTCCAAAAACTAAATATTTGTACTTGTTACACATCATATTTTTTGTATAGAACATTAGCTTCATTACAGTCAAGATGGATATTGATTGAGGGTGTTTCTGGTAAATAATGTAGTTTTAATTTTCTAAGCACTCAAAATCTTTCAAATGAATGTAGGTGTGATTCCAACAATAATAGTTTTTAGTATAATTCTGATGGCAAGCACAATAAAAAGGATATAATCTTTGTAAGCTTAATTTCAGTGCAAAGAAAAGCTAGGTGCAGAGAAATTCCTATCCAATATGATTTGATCTCTTCCCAGAAATCTGCTGTGATTTTACATGTATGAAGTACAGTGAAATAATGTTCGGTTGCTAGATGTGATTCATCTGACAACCACTCATATAAATATAGGGATTCATCCATCTGTGGTGCTGATTTGTGCTTGCCTGTCTAAAACATGTATTTGTTTTTTTGTTTGTTTGTTTGTTTGTTTCGAGACAGGGTTTCTCTGAGTAGTTTTGGTGTCTGTCCTGGATCTCCCTCTGTAGACCAGGCTGGCCTTGAACTCACATAGATCAGCCTGGCTCTGCCTCCCAAGTGCTGGGATTAATGGCATGTGCCACCATGCCGTTAAAGGCTAGGCTCACAACCAAAAATATAAAATGTGTATTTTTAAAATTTCAGTTGCCTCAATTTCCTTTGTGTACGCATGTATATGTTTGTAAATGCTGAGGGATATATGTGGAGGTTATAGCATGATTTGGGGGAGCTAGTTCCCTGTTTCCATCAAGTGGATTTGAGTAATTGAACTCAGGTGGTCAGGATTGGCAGCAAGTAAATTTATCCACTGAGCCATCTCCCAGGCCCTGAAATGTACATATTTTAAATATTTTTGTTGTTCAAGGAATTATTTCTACTTACTGATAAGGTTTTTGTTCTATTTTCCTTATTTTGGTTTTGATTCTTTGAGACAGGATTTCACTAAGTCTTAGCTATCCTTGGACTCAATATGTAGGTCAGGCTGGCCCCAATTCCCAATTCTGTCACTGTGTCTGCCTTTAGAATTCTAAGCAAGTGCCTCTGTTCCTGGCCCTGATAAGATCAGCAATAATGACTAAATTGAAATGAGGAAAGATAGGGGTGCAAAGACAAAGAGGCAGAGGCAAAGTCTCCCCTGACTGACAGAAAATACAGAGTCCGGGTGGTGAACCTTTCTTCAGCCATCAGTACAAATGAGTCTGTGTTTACTAGAAACGTTTAACTCTGGATGTAACTTACCCTCATCAAATAGGTTCTTTCTGTCATGAGTGAAGATCATTACAAACAGACACAACTATGACGCAATTCCTCCATGTAGGCTCAGGAAACATTACAGGACAGGAGTAGACATACTGTAAGAGCCAGAGGATCAGAGCATCTACTTCAAGCTGTGTCCTCTAGAGATGAGAGAAAAGCTGGACCCATGAATTGTAACAACCAGAGGGCCAGAGCATCTGCTATAAACTGTCTTTTAGATACTGGAGAAAAGCTGGACCCATGAAATCTCAAAAATGTGGCCACATAAACAAGACCTGAAAATGATAGCACCTGCTGATGTGATCTGATGTGATGGGTGGAGGAATTCTCCCAAGGCCCCACCACTAGATGAAGATACAGGCTATTAACTATTGCTAGGAGGAGAATCAGTCTACTCTAAGAATAAATTCTCTGATAGGTGATTCAGTCCCATATGGTCGACCCTAAACACACACATGAACAATGCTGAATGGACTTGCAGGTTGTGTGTGTGTGTGTGTGTGTGTGTGTGTGTGTGTGTGTGTGTGTGTGTCTATGTGCACATGTGTCTAAAGCAATAGTAATTAAACAATATGAGGAGTGAAAGGTACATGGGAAGGGTTGGAATGAGGAGAGAAAGGAGAGAAATGATGGAAATACAGTACTCATATAGGAAATTCTCAAAAAAATAAATAATATTTTAAAAAATAAAGAATATGAGCAATAAAAAAATAAACACAGCTACTCCCGAGTAAGTGGAGTTCCTGGGCTTTAAGAATACAGCTGCTTACTTGCTTTGAGTTTCTTCTTTTTAAGCTCACTGTACTTCGTGAAGACAGCAACAACATAACCTCTCTGACTGAGGGTCCTACAAGGTCAATGAATACAACAGCTTTCCCTATTTTAAGAAGCTATGATGTGGTCTGAATGTAATATATGAGAGAGGAATAAATAAATAAATAAATAAATAAATAAATAAATAAATAAATAAATAGCGCGCACGTGTGCGCGCGCACGCGCGCGCACACACACACACACACACACACACACACTAGAAGAAGACATGGAAGTTAAGTGAGTTAAAGTGACACAAATCAATGGTCATATTCCATTAAAACACATTTCATATGTGTAGCCAGCTAGATGGCTCATCAACTAAAGGTGATTGCCACCAAGCCTGACAATCTGAGAAGAGGGACAGGACCCACTACTCAAAGTTGTCCTCTGTCTTGCATATGCCCTCCATTGCATGCATGAATACAGGCACATATATAAAAACACAATAAATAAGCAAATGTTAAAAAAACTAATGTTATTGATTATCCAACTGAACAATTTATATACCTACATTTTTTATAAATTATCTATACTCAGATAATACATTTTTGATTATAAAATACTATTTTCTAAAACCTTTGAAGAAAGTCATTCCTCACTAAGTTCTTCCATTTTGTACTCATGAAACAGCATGATGTGATGTTTTTCTATGATGCTGAATCCATTACAAGTGTTTCATAGAATGTAGTCACAGAACAATGAGCAAATATTTGGCTTGCTCTTAAACACCACAGCTGACAAGCAATAAGAAACTCCTGTGACATTCTCGGAAGTAATTTCAAATCACAGAAGGTTTTGTACAATTCAACAGAAAAATCAGAGGCACAAGGAGAGAGAGTGCAGACGATAAAGTGAGACGTAGCTGGAGTTATCTCCAGTCCAGTCCAAGCCTGCTGCCACTCAGACCCAAATACACACACAGATGCTTATATTATTTAAATTGTTTGGCCTAATGGCTCAGGCTTCTTGCTATCTAGTTCTTATTTCTTAAATTAACCAATTTCTATTAATCTATAAGTTGCCACGTAGCTTGTGTCTTACCATGAGAATGTCATTAGGAAAAACAGGTTAGCAGATAGTTCATTGGTCAAGTAGCTCACCTGTTCAATGCCTATATGCACAACTAAAATATGATATGCAAGAAGAAAGAGGTAGACTTGGGCTGAGCAGATCTATACATAAACATGAAACATTCAAGACTTTCCTGATTGATAATAGTGGCATTGAGCACTTCAGTGAGTAGTGACTGTGTGGAGCTACATAGAAACACTAAGAAAGGGAGGTGGAGAGAAGGGATAAGTCTAAAGCAAGTCTTCCAGAGAATGACAAAAGTATTTACTAACCTTGCTTCTTAAATCTGTTTTAAACCTAGCATTGCATGTGGAAAGAGATACTATTCACCACATAGAAGAGAATATTGCCCATCCTCTAGGTAAGGACCTCTTAAATCCAAGTTGTGACTTGCCTGTTTTAATGGAGAGCACGAGAGAGGGGGAGTTTCTTTCAATGAGCACTTTAGAATTCCTGGTTTCAAGTGGCAGCAGGGGCCTCTGAGAGCCCCACCCCACTGGAGCTGCCCTGTGCACGCATGGTGGACACTTACATGCTCTCCAGTGCTGCCTGTTAGAGGAATCATAAGGCAGAGATCAGTGAAAAGAATCTTTACAGAAATAGACATTATCCCAGGAGCCAGTTTTAGGTTGGGCATAATAGGAGATAAAATAGAGAGATTGTGACCTTCATTTTTATCTCCCTTCAAGCCGATGGCTTATTCTTGGCATAAAGCCTTATAGCTAAAATTTAGACATAAAAGAATTAAAATATGACTTTGCAAAGCATATATGTATCAGGGTAGGGTGTATTGTTGTGAAGTAGGGCTCTGGTTACACGGTGTGCACCCGACTGTATTTCAGAATAAGCTTTATTTTATATCATTGACTCTTGGAGCATTACTTCCTTATCCATTTGCAGTATGAGCTCATCAGGTAATTCAGAGCATTTTGGCATCAAGAATGAAAGCACAGTTTAAATTTAATTCCCTAATCTATCAATTATTTCTGCCTGTGTATGTTTTCATGATCATGCATTTTCATGGATCTCTACACTGAGAATGCTAACTTGTTGTGTTCAGCACACTTCACATACTCAGGGCTCACAATGCAGCAGCACACGGCTTATTCCACAAGAGCAGTTCACATACTTCCTTGTTGTTGCACAGGTATTCACTTAACTAGTCCATGAGTTCATTAACAGTCCTATTCAATGTATACCATTTAATTCACGTTCATTCTAACTCACCCTTAATTCCGTTCTCAGTGACTTAAGGTTTCCCAATTCGTAGCAATTCAAACAAAAGAAGAGGAAAAAAGAGGAGGAGGAGGAACAGGGAAGCCAATCTTTCAGTTTTGGTCTAATTGGTTGAATATCAGCAATTATTTCAGGACAGACCACACCACACTGTAGGCTACATGACTCCTGTATAAAAAGTAAAATAAATAAATAAATCCAAAGATTCACGTAGGCTCTATGCTACTCATGTTAAACGACATGTATGTAGTATTACATAGTGTAATTTATAGCATGTGATAAAAATATGTTTTGTGGCATAGTGAATCCTATCTAATGTACCAACTACATAGTGAGCAACTTGATGTACAATCATGGGACAAATAGAGTCACCTATTCTGCCAAGTGTCATGTTTTAAACTATTAATAAAATGAAAGTGATATGACTAAATACTTTCTTAATCTCAATAATATAATCTTATTACAGTTGACTATAAAACTGAGGAAAAATAGTTTGCAGAACTATGTTAAAAGGATTTCTATCTTTCTAAATCTCGGAGTTGTTGGAAAAGTCAAAATAACTATGTAAAATATATTATTAAAAGCTGTTTCAATGAGTAGTGAGTTGACTCAGCTCAAAAAGTCCTTATGTATAAGCATTATTGTGGAACTGTAGTCAGATTCCCAGCACACACATAAAAATAAACCAAATATGGTAATACATGCCTCTAATTCCAGCTCTAAGAAAAACAAACAAACAAAAAAGGATCCTTGGAGCTTGTTGACTACCTGGTCCTGCCTAAATGGAGTGCTCCCAGTTCACTAGGAGATTCAGCCTCAAAAAGTAAGGTGGAAAGAATTGAGCAAGGCTTTCAAGTGTCAACATCTGGTCTGCACATGTATTCATACACATGTGAACACACACATACACACACACACACACACACACACACACACACACAAATATGTCACATGTATACATCCTCCTCTCCAAATAAAACTCATTTTAAATCCAATGTACACCTGAGAGAGGAACTTGACAAGAGTTTTGTCCTGGAACTCAGAAAATCCTGGTCTATGAGAAAAGAGCCAATCACCAAGGTTATATGTATGATATATTAATTCACAGAAATTCTGAAGATTGAGGTCAATTATATTCTGAAATTTAAACCAAACAAAAAATTAAAACAACAGTTTCTATTTAAATAAGATTGTATGTTGGACCAAATTTGAGATTCTTGGTTCAGATACAGCTGACAGAATACTAGTATGTTAGAAAAAAACGTATCTAAGAGAAGGTAGAAAAAGAAAGTTTAGTAAATCTCTGATACATAAAAAGAAATTCTTGCAAAATTCAATGCATCAAGAGTAAACTCATCTCACATTGGGCATATATTATAGATTGCAATGATTTTTTGTATTTTCTTTTTGCATCCCTGCTATAGTAAAAATAATGAAAGCACAGCAAAAACACAAAATCAAAAAAAGCAAAGCATGAAACTCAAAGGAATATATTCAATACTTTATATGTTCCAATTTTCTGAGAACTAAATCTAAAAATTCAAGCATGACAATATGGGATGTACTTGATTTCTATACACATTTAATTTGTGAATGTGACTTATGTCCCACAAATGGATTTCCAGCTTGGCTCAAGAACTGTGAATTCTAGTTTTAACTCCCTTGCTAATAAAGGGACAACACTGAGACTCAATTTTTCTGTTTCATATATTTCCTCTGTTACGAGAGTTATAGGAGTATACAAGCCCCCAGATCTCTCTAGTTTAAAAACAATGTCATTGAGGGACCATAAATTTTCAGATTCTGATCACATAGATCTCATATTGCATTTGTTTCTTTTACTAGAAAGGTGACAACCTCAACCACCTGAGACTAGCAAGGAGATCTCCCCAAGGCTGACCAATACTGCCACAGCTGGCTGCATAGAATTTGTCTTGGCTCTGTCTTCAGGACTACTGTCTGACAACCTTTTGTGCAACCTTTAGAAGTCTGAATAAACACACTTAGAAATGATGTCAATGTAAACCGGCCTGCAGGAATGAACGGAAGGCAGAGTGCCTGGCCGAGGAAATAACCCACTTGTTTCTTGCCAGATTTCCATTCAGTTTGGAATAACATATTAAGCATTTTGGATCTTAGAAATACAATAAATGATTTGTAAAATAGTAAGTTTCTACTCTCCCAGTTTTAAAAAAAAGTTCTCTCTAAGCCTGATGGAGTAATGTCCTGTTTGTCATTCTCCTGACCTTCCTTTTCAAATTTTAGTTCTCTCTTCGTAACGACTTTTAAAAATAAAGTGAAATCAAGAATAGGAATGTGAACTCTGTAGCAACACTGAATTTCTCTCTCAGCTTCTATAAATACTTATTCCTAACGATTCCCTAGCAATTTCAGTAATTAGTATAAATGATTTAAATTAAAGCATTTTGGCTCAATGACAATAGCTACTGCTACTATGGTTATTTATTATATGAATTGCTACAAACTGCGTCTTTTCATTCCCCACAGTAATGTTAATTTGTTCTGCTACTAGCAGAAAAAAAAAGCAGTTGTCCCATCGAATCAGCTACTCTTTTGGCAAAGAATTATTTTAATTACTCATTGAAAGTACATAGAATGCATTAGAAGCAGATTCTGTTGTTGAGTGCCTCAGTTTACATATTTCCCATATTTATGGATCAATAAATATGCATGTGCATCTTCAATATCATGCAATGCATGTACTACACATATATGTCCATACACTTACGTATCAATGAGGCTTAAAAACAAATTACTATTTTTGAGTAGTGATTTAACACAAAGCACGCTGGCCTTGTTGTCACACATACACAGTGTTCTAATTGAAGGAATCACTCTCAAAAAGGTCTGAACAAATTTTAATTTGCTATGCCACATTGGCTCATATGCCAAGGATTGTCATTTTCAAATCAGTAATGCTCAGACCCCTTCATTCAAGGTTATTCTATAAAAATATTCGAATGACTCATGAAGCATGAATATTCATTTGACACAGATACATACATACCAAGCTTTGTTTTCATATAAGTTACTGCTGTGGCAGACATTTCTCATTAAAAGAGATCGTTTGTGGTTGAAATCTGTTGCAAGCTTATCAAAGCACCCTCTGCTTTCACAAAACAGAGGGCATTTGATCCAAAATGCCACATGGGTATCACCATCAGCTTTGCACTCTGAAATACATACCCAGGATCTGTTCTTCCTGAAGCTAATTGAGTCTGTCTCCCCCAGATATATTCTCCACATCACGGTCACGTCTGATCAGTGTGATCTCCTGTCATGAAAGGAACTCAATGGTTTCCCAAATCCCTAGGGATAAAGCATACAATTATTAACATGGCAGAGGCAATCATGGTTTTCTGCCTTGTTCCTCTGCCTTGTGATCTCTGCTTCAGCAATACTGACACAGTTTCCAGAATGTATTATTTGTATGCCTCCATATCTGTGCACATTTGTGGGAGCCCGTTTTCAGGTTCCTCGTGGCTTTACCCAGCAGGTCTGCATAGAGAGGATGACTGGACCATGGGCCTGTGCAGGTGTCTGAGATGGTCTGTATTTGGCTGTGCTGGGGCGGGGAGGTCTTTTGCTCCACCCCTTGGCATTTCTGTAAATACCCTAGGGCAGAGACAGTCAGGTTCACTGGAATAGGTTCCATGCCCTCTCGAGGCTATCCTGTATTTTCTCTCTGTCTCTATAATCTAAATACTTCTATCTAATATTTCCTGCTGCTCACACTCAAGGAAACTCTAGGGAACTGTGGGGTTGGTAGGTAAATGCTCCACACACATTCTGACCTTTGCCTAGACTTTAGCCTCTTTGTCACCTGGTTCTTCTGCCCTAGAACCACACTGAGTGAAATCTCAGCCCCTCCTTTGGAGTCAGTATAACCTGAACTCCCTCTAAGTACCTGTCACTGACAGCCACCATCCTAGCCTTTTCTCAAGAGCTAAAGGACACTTTTGGCATCCTAGAACTTGTAATTATCCAAGTGAGTTTGACATACTATGTCATTACTGATGTTTACTTCTTTGACTCTCCCATAAGTTTTCTTATAAATTCATTGAATATAAGGATTATTATATATTATTAACTACTATGTCTAAAAAAACATGTTAATTAATAGGTGTATAACAAATGTCTAAATGAATGTGCAAAAACAAATGGGATTAGATGAAACATGAGATATTCCTATTAATGTAAGTGACAAATGAGAATCTTGTTCCAAAGCCAGGAACTGTGCCCTATTAACAAAATAGTAATAGCAAAATATAAAGTCCTTCCATGTTGTTTTACAGAAATCATCATCTCTCTCTTCTGTATAGAAATTTTAAAGTTTATATTCATTTGAAATTCTTCCTTCTCAATCATTGCAACAGGAAAAAAGTAAATAATAATTCTGAAAATTTTATTTTGAGTTCTTAGAAAACAGAATGAGCCTTCATTTCTGCTCTGCTGATTTCTCCCCATATAGCTCATGCACCTGTCATATCTTGATCATTTCGCTGACTGTTATGGTTATCTAATGCTACATAACAAATAGTTTGAAATTTTGTGGTACAAAAAGTCATGATCATTTATTATTCTTGTTGCTCATTGTTCAGGGAGTTGACATAACTCATCTAGGTAGTTATCACTCAGCACCTCTCATGAGGCTTGGTCAGACAGTAGAGCTGGGGTTTTTCTGACAGCACCCTCATTTACATGTCTGGAGATAGATGATGACTGTCCGCTAGAACTTCAGTGGAAGCTTTCAGCCAAAACTTCTACCAATGATCTCTTCATATAGATTAGGCTTCCTGACAGCATAGACATGAGGTTCCAAGTATTAGGCCAGAGACCATCAGAAGTCACATGGCTGTTGCTCACATGGACTTGGAACCAGGACTCCCATTTCCCCTGAATTTTACTTTTTAAAATGTATATAAGGGCCACTAATAGTTGAATGGAATAGAATTAGATTCAAATAGAGTGTAGGGATGTTTTAGAATCAACAATCTTAACCTCCCACGAGGCTGCAGACACTCTTCTTGCTCATTGGTTCATTCTTTCTTCACCCACTTTCTCATTTAGACAAGCTTCCTTAGTAGTGGGATGCCCATTGTCAATGTTCTACTGTATGTGTATTTGAACTTTTGTCTGTGAGATAATCATGCTGGAGAAGTATGTGACCATGAGCTTTACAACTGTCTCCATGTGAATGTGAACACACTTGAGCAGGCTCTGAGTGCACAGGAATATCTGTGCAGTCTCATAGACAGAAGATGCAGGCATTCCCTTCCATTAATAATTCAAAATAATTTCATAAGGTTGTAAAATACTTTTTCTGAATCATAACTGACTGATAGATTTTTTAATGGCTCAGCTGGGATGGTAAAATGTTTTAAATTAGATAAATGTGATGGTTCCACAAGACAGTCTAGCTGGGCCGTGGTGGTGCACAACTTTAATCCCAGCACTTGGGAGGTAGAGGCAGATGGATCCCTGTGAGTCTGAGTCCAGCCTGGTCTACAAAGCTAGTTCCAGGAAAGGCTCCAAAGCTACACAAAGAAACCCTGTCTCGAGAAAAAAAAACAAAACACAGTCTATAGAGTTATAGTCTTAAAATGATTAAAGTGACACATTATTATTATATTCATATGTATATACAAATATTACAATTTCTAAAACACAGAAATGTTATATACCCAACACTATTGAGTTGTGTGCTTGTAATGGGTCAGCCGTACAGTTTGAGAATCAAATCTCAACACAGACTTTTTAGAATGTTCAGAGTATAGATCAATTATTCTTAATAAAGACTTGAACTAATATCCTATATAACATTGAAAGATACAAGCTACATACTGTGAAGCCAATGGGTCCAAAACACCATTCTATAAACTCGTTCTCTCACACCCCCTTTATTGTTCAGTAATTAAAATAATTTGTATTATCTTTCCATCTCCAGAGATTTGTGTTGGCCTGTTAATTATCAGAAGCTCCTTTCATCTAAAGAATGGCTTCTCTAGAGTGATGCTCACACTAAAGCATCATAATGTCTACAGCAAAATAGCTAAAGTATCCCTAAGCCAAAAGACAAGAAACTCCAGTCAGGCAGTGGATACTTCCGCAGACAGTTTGCAAATTATTGTCAATTCTGCATGTGCAATTCTCCTTTGTTTTATTTATAACAAATTCTATTATTAAAGTCATATTAAGACTCCCATGTTAAAATATGTATAAGCAAAAAATATATGTGAATAAAATGCAAAAATATAAAGGCATGTAGATATAGAATTGCTGGTTATGGTTTGCTTTCATTTAAACTAGGCTCAAACAATTAAAAAATACTCAACTGTTCACTTTCGGTGAAGCTTGGCAACTGGCTGGATTTGCAGGTAGTCTGGCTGAGTCCAGACTATCAAATCCCAGTTAGAATTGTGCTTTAATTCCACAGTAGGCACCAGCTCAACATCTCCATGTTCAGTGAGTTGTGTGGGAGTGGTCTTCAGCAATGGGCCCTTGCTGTCATTTTGTGGAGAGCAACCTATAGTTGGCAACAGAATGGTTTTTCTTCATTGATTTTATTTATAATTTTATGTCTTGAACAGTTTTATTAAATTCTATCCACTGTGTTTTCATAGATTTCTTAAAGGTATTTATTCATTTATGATCTTTAAAGACCATTCTATCATAAAGACTGTTTTAAGATAATTTATTTGTGCTTCAGATATGTTTGAATATTCAAGATCGGTTGTGGTGGGGTTTCTGGGTGCTAGTGGAGACATATTACCCTGGCTGTTATTGATTGTGTTTTAACTATGGTGTCCTGGCATCTAGTTGTAATTCTAGGTGCTAATATCTGGTCTTTATTTTGTTGCACGGGTATTTTGTTCCTTGGCTTCTGTTTCCTCTCTAGACTTTTAGGAGAATGTTATGACTGTGTATTGCCTGGTAGGAAATTTTCTTTGAACCTTATAGCTGTGTCCATTTAAATTTCCAGAAAAATTGTGTTTCTGGACAATAGGACTTGAGACTTTGGAATGGTGTGGGCTGGGATAGTAGATTGGCTTTGCAAGAGGTCAAAAAGCTGGGTGTTTCACTAGGATTTGCTTAGTTAGCCCCTGGACAATGAGGTCAGTGACTGAGAAGAGCACACAGCAGAAGTTCTAATAGAGACCTGGGGATGAAGCCTGGGGGTGGGGGGTTGGACTTGGAGGAATGGAAGGAGTAGTAAAGATCTGCAGTTAGCCTACTTGCATAGTATCCAATCAATTACAGAGTCATCTTCCACACTCCCCCACCGTTTCCCAACTATGATGCTATTTGGACATCAGTTATGATTACAAATCTAATTCTTGACAGGTGTCCCCAATGTCTCACAGTCTTTGATCTTAAAATGCATTCTCCAATGGGCTCTCACTTGCTTTTTCCTGCCTGAAGTGGTCTCAGTTGTAGGACTGTTTTGATTTTTTGCTGAGTAACTTGCAATTGCTTTCTAAGATCAAATTTTCATTAAAGCAGCTGCCTTTGATTGCCTTACTTTCAGGGAAGACCCTATTGCTGAACACCCCCACATACCTGGGCCATGTTCCTTAGAGAAATCAATCTGGAAATTATCTAGAAGCCTTCTCTCTGGGTATTGGCTTTCACAGTTTCTGAAGTTGCTACAAGGGATGCCATGGCAGGAGAACTAACAACAGTATGTAGATGCAATGTTTAGGTTCTCCAAGAAAAGACTTTTAAGGTAAACTTTGTTCTAACTCTGATATCATCTCTGTTTCTTCGTGATCTTGTATTCACTTTCCCTAGTGGACAAGTTGAATAATAATGGGTTGCATAATTGAATCCAGGATATTGGTAAACATAACTAACAAGAAGCTTCTGCTCAAATATGTATGATTTATGTATGATGTATAATAACATCCTTAGGCTACTCTCATGTTGTTGCTGTAGTCACCATAGAAGGGAGTTCATATTCTACAAATAAAATTTTACAAAAACTCATCATGTTTGAAATATCCAATGTGTTTATTGCCTCCCTGCCTTAGGAACATCTGAAATTAAAAAGTCAACATAAACAAAGGCCACAGTATTCCATGGAATTATCTAACCCTACTTTACCTACACCTAGACAACATTCCTATATAATGCAAAAGTTGTTTGTTATGATAAAACAACAGAGAAGAGTAATGTCCAATCCGCTGATGTACTTGAATTATCATGCTGTGTATTCAAAACCAGGAACTTTATTTACCAAATCAATTCTGAAAGAATGGGTTGTTCATTAAATCTTTGCTGTAATTTTTAAGTGTTTTATTTCTGTTTTTGTTGTTGTTGTTTTGTATTGATATATGTAATATATAATATATTATATTTATATTAGAATTCCATAGATGAGGATTGGATTGTATTTACATTATTTCTCCCTCCCTCTTCCCATCCAACTCCTTCCAGGTACTCCCCCTCTTCCTGAAAATTATGGATTCTAATTCTTTAATTATAATTATACACACACAGCACACATACACACAACACACACACACACACACACACACACACACACACGCAAATTACAAATACAACCTGCTGAGGTCTTTTAGTGTCACTAATATGTATATGTGTTTAGGGCTGACAGCTTGGGATTGGATCCCCAGTTAGGGAGCTCATTCCTGGAGCAGACTGATTTCTTCCTCTCTCAGTAGTCATTTATTGTCTGTAGCTTTTTATCTAGAAACAGGACCTTGTGAGATTTACCCTATCCATATTGCCATGTCAACTGGTGTTGTCAGTTTCCAGCCCTTGTTTGGGCAGCAATATTGTTGAGATTTAATGGGCACAGGTTCCCTGGCATATAGAAGACACTATCTTGCAGCAGATGTCCTGCTCTTCTGGCTCTTACAGTCTTTCTGCCTACTCTTCCATGATATCTATCCCCTGAGCCTTAGGTTGCATTTTAAATGTTTCAACTGAGTTTAGGCAATCCACCATCAGTGGTTCTATGCATTTTGACAAGTTATGATGTCTATAATAGTCTCTTCTCTTGCAAAGAAGAGGCTTAGTTAATGAAGGATGAGAATGGGCATAAGTATTTAGAATATGGTTAGACATTATACTGGTTTAGGGAACTAGCAGTAATAGATTCGTCTTTAGGCTTCTTGTGCTCACCATATATGGGTTTACAGTAGCAGGCATGAATTCCCTTCTATCAAGTCCAATTAAGATGCTGCAGATCATGCCCAGAATATAAGTGTCATTTTGAACATTTTGGAATATTTTGTCATTCTGGTTGTTTTTTTGTTTTTTGTTTGTTTGTTTAAACTTATTTATTTATTTTACATTCTGACCATAGCCTCCCCTCCCTCCTCCCTTCCACTGCCTTCCACTCCTCTTCCCTCAATCCACTCCTCCCCTGTAATCCCTCAGATCGGGGCAGGCCTCCCATGGGCTTCAGCAAAGCATAGCATATCAAGTTTCCATACGACCAAGCACCTCCCTCTGTATCCAGGCTGGGCAAGGCAATCCAGCATCAAGAATCGGTTCCCAGGAGCCAGTCAAAGCACCAAGGGCAGCCCCTGCTCTCGTTGCCAGGAGTCCAGCATACAGACCAAGCTACGCAACTGTCACACAGAAGCAGAATGCCTGGACCAGTCCAATGCAGGCTCCCTGGTTATTGGTTCAGACACTGTGAGTTCCCATGAGCAACGCTAGTGATTTCTGTGGGTTTTCCTCCAATATTCTTGACCCCCCTGTAGCCTACAAGCTCTCCTCCCTCTTCTCAGCATGACTTTCCAAGCAGGGCCCAATGTTTGATCATGAGTCTCTGAATCTGCCTCATCAGTCACTGGATGGTCATTGTTGTGATTCTTAGGCTTACAGCTAGGTAAGAACATTAGTTGTTTTTCTCCCTTGGCACCTTGCATAGTTCTGTCTGCTTCTATGAGAGCTAGTTCTCAGGAAAGACAACACTTCAAGGTCTGTCAAAGCTGGATTCCTCTAAGTCCTGTCCCCAGTGTGTGTTATCTTCAACATTAGGATTTTACCTTCAAAACCTTACAGGAAACCAAGGGCAAGAGCAATAGCCGATATTGTTTGGAGAATGTCTTGGACTTCCCAGAATAACAAATGAAAAGGAGGTTTCTCATGTTAGACAATGATTTTTTGTTATATAGTCAGTCACTGCTAGGGAGACCATTGTCATCTGAAGTGTCAGAGCTTCCTTTAAAAAATATGCACATATATATGGTGGTATTTTATTTGTGCTGAAATGTGATTTTTATTTGTACGTTAATAAATAAAGTTGCCTGGAGACCAGAGGTCATAGCCATTAAGCAGAAGTCTGGCAGTGGTAGCCCATGCCCTTAATCTGATCACATGGCAGGCAGAGTCTCTGTGTGTTCAAGGACAGAGCCAAGCATGGTGACACACGTCTTTAATCCCAGTACCAACCATAGAGACCTGGACGTCTGTATAGACAGGCAGGTGATGAGGAAGTCATGTGGTTGGGTTTAGAGCCAATAAGAAGGCAGAACAGAAGGTCAATAAAAAGACAGGACACAGGAAGAAGGTATCTCAGGGGAAGGACGGCAGCGAGTCGTAAGCCAAAGGCTATTCACTAATGCTCTGATCTCTTGGGCTTTTAAACTCTGTATCTGGCACTGTGTTTCTTATTTAATAAGACCATTTAGAATTTCATCTACACATATATGTATGTATATGCACAAATATGTAATTGTAAGCAAACAGAAAATAATATGATTTTCTGTCTATATAAAATATCCGTAGTGTTGTTTATCCCTTCTCGCTCCCTTCCATTCCCTCTGTATTATCTTCCCCTCTCTCTCCCAAGGTAAGTCTTCCTCCCACCCCACCCTCTACTCTGTTTTTTTGCATTTTCTCACTCTTAGAGCCCGCATCTTGCTTTTTCCACTCTCTAGAGCTCCTTTTCTTCCCATCCCCCATGGTCTCTTTTTACTCTCAAGGTATTTGCAGTTACTTTGGTTTGTATATTCATATATAAATATGTGGAGTTAAGATTCATAAGTAAAAGAGAACCTGTAGCATTTATTTTTCTGGGTCTGTGTTACCTTGCTCAGTATAATATTTTCTAATTCTTTCCGTCCAATTACCTGTGAAGTCTATAGTTTAATTTTTCTTTACAACTAAGTATGTGGTGGTTCGAATAAGAATAACCCCCATAGGTCCATGTATTTGGATATTTAGGGAGTGACACTATGGTTTTCGAGTAGGTGTGGCCTTTTTGGAGGAATTGTGTCACTGATGATGATGGGCTTTGAGGTTTCAGAAGGTCAAGCCAGGCCCAGTGGTCTTCTCTTCCTGTTGTTTGTATATCTGGCTGTAGAATCTCAGCTCCTTCTCCAGTACTATCTCTGTCTGAATAACTACCATGCTTCCTTCCCACCATTGCTTATTATGGTCTGAACCTCTGAACCTGTAAGCAAGTCCCAATTAAACGTTTTCCTTTATAAGAATTGCCTTGGTCATAGTTTCTCTTCACAGCCATAGAACATAGACCAAGACAAAGTAGCATTATATTTTGTGTATGCCCTACATTTTTGTTATCTACTCATCTGTTGAAGGACATTTAGATTGTTTCCACTTCCTAGCTATTGTGAACAGAGCGGCTATGAACATCGCTGAGCAAATGTTTGTTGGAGTCTGATGTTGAGTCCTTTGGACATAGGCCAAGGAGTGGTGTAGCTGGGTCATGTGGGGGATTTCGTTTTAGTTTTTTGAGGATGCTCCATACTGATTTCCCAAGAGGCTGCATCAGTTTGCAATGGCATCAGCAGTGAATGAGGGCTCCTCTTTCTTCTCATCTTCCCAAGCATTTGCTGTCAAATGTTGTTTTGTTCTTTTCACCCATTCTGATTGAGGTCAGGCCAAATCTCAATATTGTTTTAATCTGCACTTCCCTAATTGCTAAGGACAATGAATACTTTTTGAGATATTTCTTAGCCATCTTTATTTATTATTTATTTATTTATTTATTTTCACAGCTCTCTGTTTAGTTCTATAACCCATTTTTTTTAATTGGGCATTTTGTTTTCTTGACTCTTTTTTGAGTTAACTGTATATTTATTCTGGATATTAATCCTCTGTCAGACATATAGCTGACAGATATTCTCCCCAACTCTGTAGGTTTTCTCTTCTTGGGTTGATTGCTTTCTCAGATGTACAGAAGCTGTTTAGTTTTATAGGGTCCCACGTGATAATTATTGATATTAATTTGTGGGTACACGGAATCCTATTCAGAATCCTTTCCTTACCTGTATCATATAGGGTACTGCCTGTGGTGTTTTCTAGCAGTTGAGCATTCAGGTTTTCCTAGTCTTTACATTATCATTCTCCCAGTGTTCCTTCTAGTTACTGTCCTGCTTTCTCTAGGGGAAGGTTTCTGTGCTCCTCCTATGCAGCACTCAGTGGCTGAGTAAAGACAATGATTCCCAGAGTCACTGTACACAGCCTTTGTTCTGAGAATTCAGCTTGTGAATTTTGTTGGGGTTTAGTTGTTGTTGCCTGCTGGCATAAGCAAGGCTATTTCTTAATCTATTTCACAGAATTACTGCCCAAGGAGGGATCACTCTGTTTTTTCTTAATTCTTCTAAAGAATCCTGGGCTTTTCAGGGTGGAGCTTAGAAAGAAAGGCAGAAGCAAAGCAAAGTGCACTTCATTCAAAGGTGGCCAGCAGGGCACAGCTTCCCAGGGCTGGGCAGCTTCCTGGGTCCCCAAGCTAGGAGCTCTGCTGACTGCCTTCCTGAGGCCTCAAGGCTTCCTGGCAGTGTTTCAAGAAGAAGCACAATCCATTTGAAGAGCAGACATTTTTGTTTCAGATCTTCCTATGCAGCATCAGGGGATGCACTGTAAGAACACTGCGGTTTGCCCTTCCCTGGTGAAGGCTGGGATCCATTCTAGAAAACACATGCCTCTAGCTGCTCCATAAGAAAATTACAAATACTGGCAGTGATTTTAGTTATCAATATGGTTTATGAAAGGCCTAATGTGCACAATTAATAATACTTAGCTCTTTGTTTAATTCCTCAATTTAACCTGCAAGACAGTCAAGTGATATCAAAAGAGGGATCTCTGTTACCTTTAAATCATATCTTACTTTCAACAAATTAGAATTTAATACACAGCAGCTGTTAACTTTTAGCCTGATAAAATCTACACTGCGATATTTTAAGTTTTGTAAATTTGTCTTAGGGCAGAGTTTCACTTATTTTCAACTTCTCTGAATAAACTTAGGGCAAATCTTGATACACTACTCCACTGATTAAATCACTCCAAAAATAGTTTCTGAATTGTGCCGATTAATGTTATTTTAATGGAAATCCAAGCAATAAAATAATTGGGCTTTCCATAGCTAAAATTCTACAAGAGCTTTCTAGTTGTGAGGAGTTAACATGGCTTAGCCAAAAATTTCCACTGCAGGATTTTCTTTATAAATTGAAGGTTTTGTAAGATATACCATGTATGTTGTTTTCTTTCCATGTACTTTATTAAATGTATAATATAATACACATAAAATATCTAGCATATAAGAGAAATTATACTTAAAACTAAAATAAGACAGGATTTTAAAAAAACAAGTACAAGAGGAGAGGGGTGGCTCAGTGTTTAAGAGCACTGACTGATGTTCCAGAGGACCCGCGTTCAGTTCCCAGGCCATACGGTGTCTGATCACGCCAGGATTAAAAAACAATAATATGGAAGCCATGATGTGAGAACTTAAAAGGTAAAAGGATACTAAATTATTAAATATGTTTTCTGATCTTTTAAAAGTTCATTTATCATTTAAATAATCAATTACAAGATTTTTCTTCATTCACTCTAATGCTTAATATTGAACTAAGACTAGGCAATCCCTGAGCTTTCTCTTAATCCCTCATTTCACTTTTTACTTTGAGAAGGTCTCACTAAATTGTCTAGGCTGGACTTGAATTTACTATGTCACCCATGCAAGGTGTGTATTGGCCATCTTCCTGCCTCAGCCTCCTGAGTAACTATGATTACAGGTTTCACCACCAGACTTAGATAGCTGTTAAGGTATTTGATAGATCTGTCATATTGTATCTTTAGAGGTAGAATTTTCTCTTTTTTCTGGTACTACATTAAGGTTACAATCATGATGGCACTCTTTGAGTAGACTTTTGGACTTCATTTTGCAGACCTCAGTATAGGGAGCTAGTTTATCTTAGGTACTCTGTAATAAAGAGCATTACAAATGCAGGCTAACATTGCCAGGGTAATTTTGTCCATCCATTCAGCCAGAGTTCATATGTACACAGAGAACAAAGGATAAAAAAAAAAAATCCTCCAAGCTTCCATTTTAGTTTTCTCATTTCTTATAGTGATTTATGACATTTAGTTATTCCTCAATAATATTTTAACTGTTCATGAGCTACCACATTAAAAAAAAATTACTAATTTGCAATTATCCTGCCTCATCCTGGGATCTTGAAAAACAAAGACTTTGTAAAAACTTTTGTACAGGTGTCTTTGTCATGTGACTGTAGGTGGAAGGTCATGTACAAGGAAGAAGAAGAAAGAGCCAACCAAGGATGTGTTGCAGCCTCTCGCCACTCAGGTCACTGGTGTACCTGCTTTACCATCTGAGAAATTTCATAAAATGTGCCTGTGAATCATCCATACAGGACACACTGCCTCCTACTGATTAAAAGACCATCAAGCACTAGAACCCTCATATTTTCAAGCTGCATGTGGGCAAATCTGTTTGGTTCTATCTAGTCTCTCCTATGATATATATCATGGTCTATGAGGCAGTTCCAAAGACTCCCTAAGTCAGAAGGCAAGGAAAATCGCTGTTGTCTCAGCTTGAATTAGGAGACTCTGATTGAGCCCTGCACACAACTACTACTACTACTACTACTACTACTACTACTACTACTACTCTGATAGATGTATGTAAATGTGATATGTAGGGCATACACAACAAGTTTTAAATGGCCAAATTCACTTCTTACCTTTATCCAAAACTTAATTTAAATTAAAGATAGCCATTGCAAAAAGATGACAATTTCATAGCATGCATGCCTATGTAATTACACCATTTATGCAGAAATATGTTGCACATATTCAGTGCCAACTGTGTCTAAAGGCATACTGTTAGCATCACAGGACTTACTGGATTCCATAATTAATGCCATACAATAGAAAGTCTTGTGCCCTAAAGTGTGAACACTAAGACTCATCAAAGATAAAAACTCTTTTAATCTATAGGTCTCACATTTCACAGACTTTATTTAGCTTTAACATTCTGTTTAAAATAAGAAAATATCAGCAGCAGTTAAAACAATTTTATTCTCATAAAGCTTATTTTTCTTTTACATATAATGAGGATTTTTTTTCCTTAAGAGCAAAAGAACAAGGTAGAAGGATGTGAGAGTGAGGGAAAAACTAAAAGAGGGAAGGTTGGAGAGTGGATGGGGGCAAACAAATAAACAAACAGATAGACAGACAGACAGACTGAGAAACAGAGACAGAGATGGAGTGCTTTCTTACTTTGGAAGTTTCGTTAAAATAAAGTAAAATGCAAACAATATGAATTGACACTATGAAGCACTTTACAGTCCATTCACTTTCTTTTGGAAAATAATAGTTGGACTGAAATGAACACTTTAGAAGATATTTCATTTCTTGGCATTTAAAATCAATATTCTTCTCTCTGTCATGAATAGTGTTTGGAGAACCTTGGCGGCTATTTTTATTCATGTGATCATGGGTCTTCTGGAGGTGAAGATGGAACACCTTGCTCTCATTATTAAGAGCTCAGTAGCCTCAAGCTAAAGGTTGTGATTCTACATGTCACCACCATGGTGCCAAATAAGAATTCCTGTTCAGTATCTGGTAACCTCATTTGTCAAGAATTCTGTATTCCAAGTGTATAT
Organism: Peromyscus eremicus; assembly: GCF_949786415.1. Lineage (NCBI taxonomy): Eukaryota > Metazoa > Chordata > Mammalia > Rodentia > Cricetidae > Peromyscus > Peromyscus eremicus. Next base: position 52,551,714 of record NC_081417.1, read on the forward strand.
AGACTTAAGGCAGAGAAAAGCTAGCCAGCTTCATACTTTGGCCATAAAATGTTTAATTTATTTAGGGAAGTGGCTACATTAAGAGTATACTAATATTTCAACTATACTAACCTACTAATATCTTATTTTTTTAAAGATGCACTAAGATAATTTAATTTCCACATTGGTCCTTGATTAGCGATAGTTTTAGTACTCCAATAACAGAAAGGAGAAACCCACTCCATGAGCCCATCCCAGGCAGAGAGATTTCAATTCCCGAAACTTCACTGTGAACACAAAAATGAAAATGTGTTAGCAGACTGTTCAGTGAGGCAGTTTAAAAAAGGCATGTTTAAGTAAAAGCTTTGAAATTATTCTCAAGTCTTTCTTTATGCTTTCAATTTTAGCCTGAGTTGATCAAGAATTAAAAAAAAAAAAAAAGGTCATGCTTTGAGAAATTTTAAATCTGTCTCAATCTTGAAATGGCAAGCCTTCCAAGCCAAATGACTAAACCCCTGAGAGGAGACATGCACAGTGGGTCCCTTGAGGCCTTGGATAAACTGCAGGCTTCTAACTAATACAGCCCAGTGCTACTCACTTGTGTACCTTTAAATGCTTCAGGAGTTCATACCATTTTCAGTTATTTCAAATTACAATGTCTGCCACTTCGAAATATTGGAGTTAGCTTCCTGTTTAGCATCTAATGCGATGAGAAATGCTTCACAGGCAAATTAGCAAGCATTATCACAGTTCTTCTCCCAATCACATCATTTATTGAGAATACGGCATATACCCCTGACAACAATAAAACACCAGATCAGCTCTCATTTCCACATATGCCATTTCAACTTCTGGAGGTTTCAGGTTCTCTAAGAACTTAGACATTTAGTTCACAGCATCAAAATTCCAACCAACATCAAACTGATTGTTCCAAGTTCTCAATCAATATTCTTTTTATTTTTCATCAATTGATCAATATAATGTCTCAAAAACGTTTATTTTCAGAAAAGTACACAACATGGCAAACAATAAAGAGATCAAAGTCTTCTTATGATGACTCTACTATGTACCCTAACTAGGGACAGAATGTTTAAACAGAAGGAATTATCACCTCTATATCTGAGGAAATTTGCAGTTATTTTACTTTAATATCATATTTGAACGTATTAAAATTTTATGATGAGTTAAATCTTATATTATTCCAACTGCTATATTTATATAGAATAAATGCTTAGAATAGACAAAGCTAGAATAAACCAATTTGTACTTCATGCTCTATGCACTTGCAAAATCATAGAGCCACTACAGTAATCAATATGGTGGATCCTCAGGAAGAGGGGAATCAATCTATACCTCAAGATCCAGCTACCCTACTCTTAGGCATGTACCTAAAAGACACTTCAACCTACCACAAAGATGCATACTTGCTCAACCATGTTCATTGCTGCTCTATTTGTAATACCCAGATATTGGAAAGAACCTAGATGCCCTCAACAGAAGAATGGAAAATGAAATGTGGTACATTTTCACAATGGAGTATTATTCAGATATTTAAAAGGAGGGGGGGCAAGACAAAGAAAAGGTATCATGAAATCAGCAAGCAAATGAATGGAACTAAAAAAAAATCATTCTGAGTGAGAGATCCCAGACTCAGAAAGACAAATTCGGTATGTATTCATCTCTTATATGTGGATATTAGCTGTCAATGATACCCCAAGCTACCATCTATAGAACTACAGAGGGTAGCTATAGCTATAGACTAAGGGACTATAAAGAACAGATAGATTTCATTAATCAAGGGAAATGGAATAGATAGTTATGGATGTACAGGTAGGGGACTGGATGGGAGGATCGAGTGGGAAAGTAGAGATGAGAAAGGATTTGGGGAGGGAATGTGTGGAGAGATAGCTAAAATTAAGGGACATTTGAGAGGTAGTATGGAACCTAATACAGTAGAAACTTCCTAAAGTATATACATGTATAAAGGCAATCTAAATTAAATTATCAAATAATGAGGTATACAGAGTACTAACAGGCTAATTCTTGTCAACAAATGAATCTTCCAGTACCAAGAACAGATTACATCTAACTGAAATGTTGGCCAAAGGGCCCCCTTGGGAATCCCCAAGTAACCCAGGCTGTTGCTGAGACTAAAGGTTTCTCCACACAAAATAATGGAAGACCACTTTGCTGAAGACAACATGTACACAACTCATTGAATATGAAGATGTTGAGGTGGCATCAACATAAAGCCTTTGCCCCTACCCCACGCCCCAGAGTTTATGGGACAGGAAGGCATTCTGCACTCCAGCAAAAGAGAAACAGAAACACCAAACCAGCGCCAAACCTTTTATCTACAATGGTGTACTGCCTGCAAGATATTCTAGAGCAATGGTGGCACAGCACTTATGGGGGAAACCAAGAAATAACTGATTTGATTTAAGGCCCACACTGTGAGATGGAACACATAACCAATACTGCTTAGAAGAAGAACCTAAGACTAGATAGCACAGGCACCTGGGGTAAAACCAAATGATGCTGTTCTTAAAAAAAAAAGAAAGAAAAAATATATAGTAATAAAATGAAATGACTCCTAATTACATTCTACTATACTCACAGATCAGTGCCTTGCTCAGCCATCATCAGAGAAGCTTCCTTTTGTAGCAGATGGAAACAAATACAGTGTCCCACAGCCAGACATTATGTAGAGAATAAGAGACCTTGGAACACTCAGCCCTAAGTGGGATGTCTACATCAATCCCTTCCCTCAGAGTTCACAGAACCCCACAGAAGAGAACACAGAAAGAATATAAGAGCTAGAGGGGACGGAGGACACCAAGAAAACAAGGTCCTTTAAGTCAACATGAGCAGTGCTCATATGAACTCACAGAGACTAAAGCAGCATGCGTAGAGTCTGTTTGCGTCTGCACCAGGTCCTCTGCAAATATATTATGGCTTCCACTTTAGTGTATTGATAGGCTTCCTGAGTGTGGGAGTGAGTGGGTCACTGATTAAGGAGTGCCTTCTTTTGGGCTCTTTTCCTTCTGTTGGTCTTGTCCAGCATTGATGTGATAGTTCTTGTTTTATCTTATTATATTATTTTGTTATATTTCAAAATTTGAATGAATGAATGGGTGAATGAATGAATGAGTGAAAACCTCGCCAATAGGGCAAAAGTAAACAACTGAACTGTTATTTTTACCTGACAATATAGGAAAAATGAATTATTTCCAATAGAGTGTCTCTGGGTATATCAATCACTCCAGGGCAGGCCTCATGTTCAGGAGTAGTTAGTTGTCCAATGTCTAATGGACTTCACAGTTTTTTGGTTTGTACTTTCATTTGTTTACAGTGTGGTGTTTGTTTTTGTTATTGTTTGTAGTGGTTTATTTTATGTTTTTTATTTTTATTTTTGGGGTGGTGCTTTATTTTGTTTTCTTGGTTTGGGGGGTTGTTATTATATTGAGATTTTGTTTATTTCAGAAAGTTGGGTGGAGGGGGAGAGTATGTGAAAGGCTTTGAGGGGGAGGACAAGAATATAATCAAAATATATTTAAATTTAAAGTTGTTTTAAATAATAAAAATATAATAAAAACAAAAAATAAGTAGAAGCCGGGCGGTGGTGGCGCACGCCTTTAATCCCAGCACTCGGGAGGCAGAGGCAGGCGGATCTCTGTGAGTTCGAGGCCAGCCTGGGCTACCAAGTGAGTTCTAGGAGAGGCGCAAAGCTACACAGAGAAACCCTGTCTCGAAAAACCCCCCCAAAAAATAATAATAAGTAGATTGTTCCTTAATTCCTAAAAAATTGCCATTAATCTCAATAATTATGAAGTAGAAGCAAGAAGGCCCAAAAGTTCAAGGTCATCCTCAGATACACAAGAAGTTTGAAGCTAGCCTGGGCTACATGAGACTCTGTCTTTATAATATTAATAATAATTTGTCCTAGGAAAACATTGTAATTTGCTAAAATCTGGAAGGTGTTGAGATTCTATAAACTAGTATATCACTCATGGATTTTTTTCAGGGTTAGAATTGGAGATAGAATATATGTATCATCTTAATATTTCATCTTCTGTAACTGGTGATTACATGTAAATGCTTGATTCTACTAGAAAATCTGACTTGCCTGCACAGCACTGATGAAGCTACAATATCTAGAATAAAACAGATGAAGATGACTTCAGAGCAAAGGGACATTTATATATTGCCAGAGGAGATTTCATGCCACTGAAATTGCAAGATTATCAGCCAAGCCAAAGTCACTACTACGTCCCCAGATAATCAGCCCTAATTCCTAACAGTATGTCCTGAGTGCCTTTGTCGAAAGGTTGAGGCAGATGATGAATGATCTATGCCGTGAATTTGTTTCTCTAAATACTGGTGAGCTGTGCATGATATATTAGTTTCTTTTTTCTTTTTTCTTCTCTCTCTCTCTCTCTCTCTCTCTCTCTCTCTCTCTCTCTCTCTTCCTTTCTCCTGTTGTTACTGTTGTTGTTAATTAGGATTGTCTAAATGAATGTGGCTTTGGGAACAAGAGAACAGAAGAAAACACTTGATAGAATTTTTTTATTTTACTTTTTTTTTTTTTTTTTTTTTTTTTTTTTTTTTTTTTTTTTTTTACTAACAAGGGGTCTGTGAAGAACATTAAGAAGAAAACAAACTCTTACTAGGGCCAGGAAACAAGATTGGATATTTCTAAACAATAGGGACCCTGAGTTAAGCCTCTGTAGCAGAAGGGCAATACCTAGACTTAGGCCACATGGTGCATCTGGTAGCATGCAGCAAACACCTCACAGGTCACTGCTTGGCACTTGATATCCCAGCTCTATACACTTCCATCAGTGCATTCACCCACTACAGACTCCACGCAATAACAGAAGCTTGGATTTGATGTTTCTGCTGTCCGTCGTCTTTGTTTTGTTTTGGGTGGTGTGTGTATGTGTGTATGTGTGTGTGTGTGTGTGTGTGTGTTTCTGTTTGAGATACCATCTCTTGTAGTCTAGATTTTCCATGTATCCAAGAATAACCTTAATTTCCTCTTCCTCCATCCACTACCTACCAAGCGCTGATATGGCAAGCGTACACTGCCAACACAGGGTTCATCTAAGTCGCTGATATTCATCACACAACTGGTCTTTTCTGGATGTAACTGAGCAGTGGAGCCTGGCTCACGTGTTTGTCTTTAGCTATGAAACAGGTTAGTAAGTAGTCTGTCCTTTTAGGCTTGTATGTGGGCAAATGGTATAATGCAGCAAGTTTCCTAATATTAGAAATAAGAGATAAATGCAGTATGCTAAATACATGACAAATGCCAACTGTAAGAAAACATATATTGAACAACACATGCTCACATTATAGATATGGAAATAAATGCTATATATATTATATATCATATATTTATATAAACGTTATGTATATATAATATATATAAAGTTATATATACAAACTACTATATATAATAGTTTTTTGAAAATAACAGTTAAATCTTTCAAAGAAATAATCCCATCTTATACTAATTAATAGATGTTCAATATATTATTTGTAGTAAAATTAGCTTCATATTACAAAAATCTCATTAAAAATTCTCAATTTATATACAAAGAGAGATAGAAAGTAGAAAATTCCTGGGAAAACCAAAATTTATTTTCCTTACTAAATGTCAACAATAGAGATGCCTAACAATGAGTATTCTAACACTGAAAACTACATATACTAGTTTTCTAAATAGAAAAACCCAAACAACACTGTCTTAGGGTTTCTACTGCTATGAAGGGACACCATGACCATGGCAACTCTTATAAAGGGAAATATTTCATTGGGGGTGCCTTACAGTTCAGTTTCAGTCCATTATCGTCATGGTGGGAAGCATGGTGGGGTGCAGGCAGACCTTGTGCTGGAGTGGAGCTGAGACTTCTGAACCCTCAGGCAGCAGGAAGGGTGAGCTACTGAGTCTGCTTTGAGCTTCTGAAGCCTCAAAATCAACATACAATGACACATTTCCTCTAACCTCTAGGCCACCTAATTTAACAAAGCTACAACTCCAATAATGCCACTGTCTATGAGTCTATAAGGGCCATTTTCATTCAAACCACCACACAAACTAATGAGCAAAAAGAAGTTAATAAATATTACAGTTTATATAATCTGACTGATAATGAAATTTTTATCCTTGAAGAAAATTGTGGTTTATAGGAAATCTTAAAAAAAAAAAAAAAAAAACTGTGCCCAGTTGGATAACCAGACAAGACCTAACTGAAGATGATGGTTCCTATTCTACTGTTACACACATATTTTGTCTCTGTGCAAAATAACTCAACATCAATATATGAAGAAGTGTTGTACTGCAAATCATGATATTAACTGACAATATAATACAAGGGTATAAAGACTACATCATATGGTTAATAATGATCATATCTAAGAAGTTTTAGAGCATATACATATATACATTTGTATACATACATATATGCATACATATATATAAAATATGTAGATAATACTTAGCATACTATAATGTATATTAATAGTTTTATTTGATCCTTTATTTTTTATTGCAAAACTTCCATGAAAGAAGTATTATATTATAACTCAAGTATATAAATGATTAAAAATAGGCACTAGTTAAATGATTTTCTTTCAACAGATAGTAATGGGCAGTGCCAGGGTATGAATAAAATAATTGTTGGTATCTTAATAGATTGTGAATGGATAATGAATCATAGTTGATTCTGAGATTAATTCTTCCAGGCTTAGGAAGCTGTACACCTTGAGAATAGAACAAAGAACCATAGTAATTAACAGGGAGTATGATTTAATAAAAAGTTATTGTACAGTATAACCATGACCAAACTGTCAAATACATAAACATCACTTTTGAAGCATCATGGGATATTTGTATAGCTATAAGAGCTATAAAGTGAAACAGAACCTTTCATTCTGCCTAAAGCTCCATTAAACTCTGATACACATATAGAAGCTTATACAAATGCCAATTACTGCAGAATTGTGTTCTAATACAAACAGCAGAAACAATCTGTGATGAGGATAAGCTAGAATGTAACCCAATTCATCTAACACATACCATCTATAAATGAAGAAAATTTAAAGCCAGAAATTGGGTCTTTTACCTTGCAGAACCATCCCACACTTCTGCTCCAAGCCATACATGGCCTTCTTTTAACCTAAAACATAGTTTCAGAGGAAAGAATATCTCTATCCACCTATGTTTGTCTTTATTCTAAACCAAAATGAGAGGGTTCAAGAGATCCTTGCTTCTTGATTTTAAAATGGAACCCAGTGGATATGCAAGTGCCAAAGGCTTCTAACTCACCAGAGATACAAAAATTATGTGAATAATTGCAGAAAAGGCTGTGTCTTTAGGTGTAAATGGAGGCTTTTCTATGTCCTGCCCTGTCCTGTAGCTATTTGTAAATAATCTCTCAGAGGCTTAATGTTACTTAAAAATGCTTGACCGATGGCTCAGGCTATTACTAGTTAGCTCTTACATTTAAATTAGCCCATTTCTAATAATCTAAGTATTGCCACATGGGCATGGTATTACCAGTCTGCTGGCATTATTGCTCCTTAGGTGGCTGGATGGCATCTGCCCTGACTCTGCCCTTTTACTTCCTGTATCTCTGCTTGGATTTCCTGCCTGGCTCTATCCTGCCTTACCATAGGCCAGAGCTGCTTTATTTATTAACCAATGGGAGCAACACACATTCACAGCATATAGAAAGATTGTCCCACTGCATTTAGGTGTCATTTAAAACAAACATAAAAACCATTTTCCACCTATGAGGAGTTCACCAGCTCCAGGAGGGATTACTAATGCCTTTTCATTCAGGAAAATTACATATATTATAAATCATTTTGTTATGAGTCATTAGAGTTTTGGAAAACAGCAACATCATTAATGTTCATGGTGAATTTAGTTTTCACTGATGGCATAGTAAGGCAACATAAACAAAACATTTAATATTGCCTCTTTGAATTAAAAAGGCAAAATCTACAATTATTTTTAAATCAGTTAATTCAAATAATAGTAACACCAGACACTTAACACAGAAAAGTTCGTGTGATAGAAATAGCTTACTCAAATTTAGGAAAAATTATACGTATGTGGAAAAAATGTCATTCCTAAAAACAAAATCACTTGAATAGTAACAAATTGAACACAAAGAAAATAAAAAAGAAAAAGCAGGAAGGTAAATAATATTTACTTAATATTTCATCTAACAATTTGTTTTAAAGTTGTGACACTACCTTTGAGGGGAAGTTCCCTACAGATAGCTGACACTCACAGGAATAGCTGATAAGAGAGTCTGGATGGATTCCAATCTAGATCATCAAAGTTAACACACTCAAAAAAGCCAGTCTCTAAACCGAAAGGTTACATGCTTTGGTTCTTGTAAGCATGTCCAATCATGTATTATTTCAGCATTTTTGTACTAAGATAAACTTAGAATTCCCAGAAATATCATATTTTCCAATGTGAAATATAGATATCGATGTATATACTCACACACATCTATATAATTTTCTAATAGGAAATAGAAAATAAAAAAATCCATTAATCTTTTTTAAGTACCTAAGGTTAAGAAAAATGAGAAATCTAGAATCTAAAAGTGAAAAAAAAAAAAACTGAAATGCAAAGTACTAGAACCCATTGGTGACTATTGCAACATCCTCCCCATGATGCTGCCAGCTGCCCAAGCCTTGCTTTTGACCATACTTGCCCACAAACCCAGACTGTGGCAGACATATCATTCCCTCTCCCCTACAATCTATAAAATCTCACTACCTTAGTTAGGGGCACATGATTTGTCTGGCCTTGATCTCTAGGGCCAGAGAATACCAACCACCCACCCCCCAGATTTGCTTTGCTTAATAAACCTGTTGCTATACTTTTTCAATTAGGCTTGATCTGGCTTACTGTACTGTTAGAAAAACTTATATGAGGGGGTGGTCTGTCAATGTGTGTTTCACATGAAATTAAATTCACAGCTAGAATTGATATATACTTCTATGAGATGGGTGCTCTCAAAAGTCTCCAAGTGGAAGACTGACCTTGAAACATTGTTTGACCTCAAAGAATCAGGAGGGTTCCCTTGGTGGTTGGATTGGGAGAGGAATGACTTTACAACTGCCAGCTTCCTAGCCTGGAGCTTTAGACTCAAACATATAGAAGATGAGGAACACTCTAAGCCGAGAAGTCTTGCCATATTTGTTTTTGAGTGGCCCAGAAAGATAACATTATCAGATTTTTTGCATTCCCTAAAGAATATTTCAGATATGCTAGTCCTAATCTTTCAGATTTGTCAAAGTTTCTCCTATTTTGTAAAGATCATGATCATCATTGGTCTCAGAAAAGCCAATAAAGCTCCATGCAAGTCCTGTAGTAATTTCCATCTAAACCTGCCAACGAAAACAGACTTGTGAATATAAAACAGCATGCCTCTCATGTCCAATTCCTCCAGGACTGTTTCTCTTTCCTGTACAGTCATGTGGTGCTTGACATAGCTACAGATAAGTGTTCTCAGAGGCTCACAGGAGCTCATTGCCCTCATCCTGTCTCAAGGTTGCAGAGCTTTTTCTCAAGGAGGAATGAAAAGTTACATTATTCAGTTTACCTGCTTCCATGGCTCTAAGACAGACTCCATCCTTCCCCAGGTCCCAAAACTCTTAGCCATGATGCAATGGATTTTCCCTTTCTTATTTAAAAGATGTTCCTGACTCAAGTGATTCAGATGCAGAATTTCTAATGATTATCCTACTTTCCTGCAGGAAGCCACTTTTAAGGCCCCTGTCTACAGGCTGAATCTGAATTAAAGTCAGCCTTCGAAAGTATCTTCTGAAAATTCAGTCTTTCTCTCTTCTGTGGCATTGTCCAACTTTTTTGATGAGTTCTAATTTTTGGATACTAGGAGGGACACTTTCATATAGATCTAATTCACAGTCTCTTTAAGTCCTGACTGCTGTAGGAAATGGCAAGCTAACACCCCCATTGTACTCGTCCTTTTCTCTGCTTTTTCTGCCAAACCAGAGTCCAGTGCAAGGATAGCCTCCGTAGTCTTTGGCTCTTCTTTACACGGGTAAGCTATTTCCAACAAAACAGCTCATTTCACTTGCCTGTCTATTGCCCACAGTAAAGGTGACTTAGCTGCTGCACCGGCCTGGTTACAAATCTGTCCCACACATGCTACTTTCATAGATTATAGTACACTAAGATTTTTTGAGAAAAAGTCTATGATTGTAACAAACCCAATTCATCTACCTTATTGCACATATAAGAAGGCAGCTGCCCCATCTCCCCGCAAGGATGTGCCATTCTCAGACAGCTCAACCTTGATTACAAGTCTTAAAAGCCATAGTATGGGGACACACAATTGTCACCACAGCAAAGAGCAAACCAAGCCATACCACATGATGAGATGAAATTATAGCAGGATTGTTGGTGCCCAGCTACCCTCACTCAGGAAGTCTCAGTTGCATGCTTTACCACCCATCAGAGAAGTCACTCAACTGTACTTCTCCAGTTCTTATTTGGTTCTATCATTCTCTATAAAAGGCATCAATTGTGTTGCTTGAATTCTGATGGAAGACTTGAACAAATACCGTCTTTTGACTCTGTATGATATATGAGTGGAAGATTAAAGAAACAGTTGGGTGAGCCAATGAGTTAACAGGCCAACTACTGGAGTACATACAAGGTGTTACTTAAAGGAGTATTAGGTGATCCTAGCATATCTGTACCCCTACAAACCCACAGCAGCTTAGCCAGTGGCTCACAAAAGCTGCGCCTTGGAATACCCTTCCCCACTTGGAGGCACATCCACCAAAAGTCTCCTAGCCTCTAGCAATTGGTCACTGCGTGTATAGCCTTGAAGAGGGGCCTTGTGAATATTGCCATTTTTTGAACTTCCTGAGTCTTAAAACTTTTGTTAGCTTTCTGTCTTATGATCCTCTCTGCTTTCAACAGAAGTGAATGTTTCAATTCAGAAAAAATAAACACAAACCATTCTTAGGAACACAGTTATGTACTAATAGAAAGTACACACTGTATATGTTCATTAAAATGGTATTTATAGTTTCAGTAAACTAGGAACAACCAAATATCTATCCCCAGTAGAACTGAAAAATTGAGGTATTTTCATTAAATAGTATATTTCACAATGCTAGTTACTGCAGCACACAACACCATAGATTTATCCTACAAATACTATATGAGACTAGAGGAAAAAAATACAAAAGTATATATAATATATTATTACAATAGTTTAATATTCAAACAAGTAAAGCTAATTGATATGAACAGATGTAGAGTATCATGATCAGTAACAGAAAGCATCTGGGACTCTCGTACTATTCTCTTTCTTGATAAGATTCATTGTCAGTCAGGTGAGCTCACTTTGTAAAAGTCTACCAAGTTCTTAACTTATTACTTACATGACTTCATTTAAAATATAGTTTAAAATAATGAGCTCAACTTTCTCACCTTCTGTTCTGTGACTTCCCACCTTCCCTCCCATTAGGAGTCATACCTACTTATGAGCCAAAGAGAAGTTTGCTGAGTTGCAGGAATCAAAAACGTTCACCATGCCTATGTACTGGGCATGATCACCGAAAAGATGAAGAAAGAAAATAAGCTGCTCAGAACAGCTCTAAAATGCGTCCTTAAGTCTAGCTTCTATCAATCAAATGGGGAAATAGAGTCGATGTCTGTGATCAGAAAAGATGAACAAATTCATCCAAACTAATCGCATGGTGGTTTAATACCCCCACCACTGCAAACTGGAGTTGTGTGAATCAGCAACCCTACACAGACCCAGAACTACAAAAACAAAAGCGAGCCTGGCATTAGCTTCTATTAGCTTTTAGTGTTTGGAAGCCCATTCATGTCGTAGAAGTGATAAAACAATGCTGAATCACACTAGCCACCAGATTTAGAGCATCTTTTTCCTGGGAAGATCAATAGTGCAGAATGGGTAGAGAATGCCTCCTGTGTTTGCGAGCTGTCTCAGTTAGGGTATCTATTGCTGTGGAGAGACACCATGATTATGCTGCTCTTATAAAAGAAAACATTTAATTGGGGTTGGCTTACATGTTCTGAGGTTTAGTCTACAATCATCACTGGGGGAAGCACGGTGGTATACAGGCTGACATGGTGCTGGAGAAGGAGCTGAGAGTTCTACATCTGGCAGCAAGAAAATAGAGTGAGCCTCTGGGCCTGGCTTGAGCTTCTGAAACCTCCAATGATACACTTCCTCCAGCAAAGCCACATCTACTCCAACAAGACCCCACCTCTTAAAAGTGCTACTACCTAATAAGCCTATGGGAGCTTCTTTTTATTCAAATCACCACATGCACCAAGCCATATGATGGTCCATAGCTGTCCTCTGAATCACTCCTTATACCTTTGTGAGTGTCTAAAAAAATTTCAAAGTAAAATTACATATTGTCAAAATTACACCAGCACTTTCATCCTAATTCTGCATTACATCATTAACATGCTAAACAAAGTAACTACTTCTGAGGTTTACTTATGGTTTACTTTGTTCAACAATAAACAGCAGTAAGTCTAACTAATATATAACAGTATGATGATATTAGTAAGTGGAGAAGAAACAAATTAACTATTCATATATTAATAGACTTCCTTTGACCCATAACTCCAGGAATATCTATTTAATTGCACAGGTCACACTCAGCGGCCATATGTTTGATTTGCTTATATGCATGCTAGGATCCACGTTTGAATGCCCCCGGATACTATGCTGACTTCAGTAGTTGAAACTTACTAAGAAATACCAGACAGAATGGGGCTTTAAGCCAGAGCAATAAGTTGTACCTCCTGGGACTTGTCTTTTTACAGACTGAATTCAACTTAGAGTTCATACATCTGGCGTGGAATTTCTGTTGTGTGGCTTTTGTACCTGCTTCCATACAGTTAGAGACTTATCACTAACTGATTATTATGGTTTTCATTCTTAAAGACTGGCCAAATTTAGTTGCTCTTCTTTTTCAAGAAGGCCTTTCAGTTTTCTTTTTAATATTTTATCGTTTTAGAGTTTACTTCATTAGTTCACACCTTTACCTTTTCAACAGGAGGAGCTGTTCCTTGTTTTTAAGCATAACAAAGCCTGGATGTGTGGAATCCCAGAGGCGTTTTGATGAGTGCTGCATAAGTCGAGGTCCATTTAGCAAACATGATCTCATGCACTGTCAGCATATGTGTACTCTCTATAATTAAAACGCAATAACAAGAAATGCATGGTAAATGAGTTTTAAACCTCTACTGACATAGGAAAGAACTTTTCCCTTCCAGGGTCAATTGAAACCCATTCCTCACTTATTTTGCCCTTCGTCTTCACATGGATCTATAAAATACTGAGAAAGAAAATTCCCTTTCTCATTACAGAGCAACATTATAAAAAATTAATTCTTTTGCTCAGGCTAAGTACTTTTAAATATTACTATTTCTGAGGCAATCCTCCTTTCATTTACTATCCTAGAGACACTTGCAGCCTTCTTATTTAAAATGCATTCATAATATTGTCAAGCACAGGCCAATTATGGCTAAACCAATCACAGTATGGAATGTCTGGAATTAGTATTCATACACAACAAGAAGAATTTCAGAAATGCTGTGATGCTGTCTCAGCATTGAGAGAATTGATGCGCGGTGTCACATGACCACAAACCCTGAAGATGAACGTAGAAAAACTTAGTTCAAATATTTGGTCGCAAAAAAAAGTAGAACCTAGATATTTTTCTTTGATTAAGGGTGGCATTTGTTCAGCTAAAGCATTTGGATATAGGTAGATTTTCTTCCCTCCTATTGCTGTTGACATGGCATTTACAAGTATTTCCTCTGCCACAAACATTTATTGCTGCTAAGGCAATCCATGATCTCGAATAACCTCAGCATAGAATTCATTTACCTCACACTCTTTTTCTTAGTATTAACTGAAAATCACTTTCCTTGCACAAACAGAAGTTTCCATGTTTTTAAATCTATTTTTGACTTTTTAAATTAAAATAGTTTATTTAGTATTTATACATGTACATAATGTATTTTGATCAAATCCATCCCTCATCCCTTCCCTCCAACTCCCCCTACCAGTTTTCCCCTCCCAACTTCATGTGCTCTCTTAAAAAAAGGAAGTAATCATTGAGTACATTTATTGCTGCTTCTGTGTGCATGGGTGCGGGACCACCTACTGGAGTATGGCTAGCCAGCCTCTCAGGACCCTCATCACTAAAGAAAACTGACTTCCCTCTCTGACCAGCCATCCATTTCCAATAGCTCCTTAGATATGGAGAGGACTTCATGAGCCCCTCTCCCATCCATATTGGGAATTAGGCTGATTTGATACTGTACAAGTCTTGTGTATGCAGATCCCAAGCTGTAAATTCAAGTATGCAACCATGCTGTCCTGCCCATTTGTGCTGCCAATTTCTACTGCCTCTGACTCTACAATCTGTAGGCAGACTTTTTTGTTCTGCCAGCTACTTCCCCAAAAACCACACAGAGACTCAATATTAATTATAAATGCTCAGTGAACAGCTTAAATTTGTTTTTAGCTAGCTCTTACAAATTAAATTAACCTATTTCTATTCATCTATGTGCTGCTCTGGCTCGTTACTTCACCCACATACTTCCCATCCTACATCTCATAGCGTCTCCTCCTGACTCCAGAGACTTTACCCTTCTTCTGCCTGGCATTCTCTCTTCCCTGAAAATCCTGCCTAGTCATTGGCCAATCAGTTTTTTATTAACAACAAGAGCAACATATCTTTATCGTGTACAAAAAGATTATTCCACAGTAACAGCCTTTCTACCCACTCGCTTACAATGATTGTTTGGCCCTGGGAAGAGGTGATGTGCTATGTATGTCCCATTTAGAGTTAATCCCCTCATAACCTTTTATTCTCAGCCTCTCACTATTTGTGGGTATCTGTATTAATCTCTATCTACAGCAAAGTGAAGCTTCTCTGATGAAGGTTGGTTGAGAGATGCAATAATTGATGGATATAAAGAAATGAAATTAGGAGGAAGTTTATTACTATGTCCACTCAGCAGAATAATAATGTTAGGTTCACCCATCAGGCCTAGTACCAAGCCAGCTATGAGTTTGGCCCCAGTTAATGGTATCAGGAATGGGTTCCACACTGTGGAGCAAGCTTTAAATTCATTTATAGATCCATTGATTGCTTCTATAACATTCATGACACTAGTACATCTGTAGGCACACCTTACTGGACTAGTTGTTACTACAGTCTGCAGGGTTCACATCTGGATAAAACTGTTGATAACTTTTCTCTCTCATTATCATACATAAAACCTTCTAGTACTGTGAAAACTAGCCAATGGAGATAAATCTTTCAGGTCAGTACCAGCTTTGGTTTCTCTGTGTCCATTTGATGTCTTCAGCAACAGGGCCTTATGATCACGTTCTGGAGGGCAACTAAGACCAATAGTGATATTATATAATGTTTGAGGAGTCTATGCCTCATTAACCAACAAGTAGAAAGGAGGCATCCCATGCCTGACATTAGGCTTTTTATTTGGTAGTTTATGGTGTCAGGAAGAGGCATTGTTCCCCTGTAATGTGGTAACTCCACTTAGACTTCTTTCATATGTAAATATGCACATACCTTCGAGAGCTACTGCAGTAGTAAGGTTTCCATATTGCAGTTTCATAGGTCTTTAGTGTTAGTCACTGTTTGCAACATTCCCTCCTCTAAATAAGTGACATCACATGAAAGCATCTTTGCTTTGAATGGACAGAAGGAACCACTTCTTTGAACCATTTCGTTGGTGGCTGTACCAGTACATCAAGTCAGAAGCAGCCAGCAGGATGGATGCATTTCTCATAATCTGGTGCCACAACACCATCATCTTCACGGACACCAAGAAGTAGAGTACTGTGTTGGAGCTGAAGGGCATCATTGAAGGCATCCTGAAGTGGCTGCTGGACAAGCAGTAGCTGTACAGGGATGACCAGTTCTTTGATGACTGAAAAACTCTGGGAGAGTCTGGCTTCACTTGCTAGACAGCAGGGCCATAGACCCCAGTCACAGTGGGCCTGGCTTTCCACCTTTGAAGCCCTGTGCCTTGAGCCCTACTGCAGCCCTCCAGAGCTTTCTGGTGTGATGAAGCCACAGGATTCTGGAGGCAGTGCCAGTAAACCAGCTGTGTAGTGAGGGCCCTAGGTCCACCCCCTAGAGTCCCATTCCCTCAATAAAAAAGATTTGGCTGTCTGAAAAGAGAAATGGCAGATTAATTTCTAATTAGTGTTATTGGACATTATATGTTACTTTCTGTAGGAAGCAATATTTTATGGTTTAACTTTTTGTTTGGCTTTGTTTTTGTTTTGCTGAGACAGGATTTCTCTTGGTAGCCCTAACTGTTCTGGAACTCGATCTGTAGACCAGACTGGCCTCAAAGTCAGAGATCTGCCTATTTCTGCCTCCCAAGCTGGGACTAAAGGTATGCACCACCATTGTTGGTTACCCTGCTGTGCTCATGGCTGGCCAGCGCCCCGCGGTGGCCATGCTGACGAAGGAGAGTGCTGGAGGAGAGTGCTGGATGTATCGGTGACGGAAAAGTCACAAGCCATGGTTACCTTTCTAGAGCTTTATTGAGAGAGAGAGAGAGAGAGAGAGAGAGAGAGAGAGAGAGAGAGAGAGAAAGGGACCATGCGGGGCGGAGGGGAGCACAGAAGGAGAGAGTGCAGAAAAGAGAGAGGAAAGGGCACAGAGGGCATGCCTGCTTTTTAGGCTGGGATGCCATCGCAGGCAGGCTGTTGACGTAATTAAGGACATAATCCTTACAACCATGTCCAGCTATAGTTTAACTTTGAACATTAAACCATGCACTCTGTTTTATACAAGGGTCTTTGAAAGAGAAGGAGGAAAAAAGGAAGAAGAGTAGTTATACTCCATACTTTGAGACTGATATATTAAGCAAATGTTATAAACAAGGGAATTTTAAAGAATGAATTTAAAGAGAACATTAAAGAAAAATGTACATTTCTTAGTTTTTCATGTCAATTACTATATACTGATAACTTTTAAGGATCTGGTACCTTTTTAAGCATCTATTAAGAATCTAACGTGTCGCTAGGACAGAACTTGGTGAATGTATGGATTACTTCACATGTGTGACAATCTGAATTGTAATTATTATAACCCATGTAAAGTCACATAGGATAATCCATGTATGTAACCATAGGGCTTCTTCAGCAGGACAAGAGTATTTCTGGGAGCCTGGGAGCCAGCTAAACTGGCAAAATAAAGAATGTGTCTGAAACAGTGAAGGAGATGGAAACACAATCTATGTTGTCCTTTGGCCTCCATGTGTATGCTGTTGCATGGACAATCCTTCACTCATATGTGTCCCAAACACATACCACACACACACGTGAAATAAGAAGCAAAAATAATGAAATAGTGGTTGAGGGGTAAAGATGTTTTCAAATTTGTAACAAAACATTACTAATAACAATGAAATCATTTCACTCTTTCTAAATTCATTTTAGACATAATTCTTCATTTTTGTTTGTATGACATATTCTGAAACTAAATAATTTTTAGTTGAAAATTTAAATAAGAAAACAATAAATTTATTGCAATTAATACACAAAGTTCGATATTATGCTGTAATCCCTTGTGCAATCACATTTAACTGTTTTTTATCTTTGTGATGTTTTTACAAGTAAATTATACTTCTGTCATTTTACCTTATGATCATATAGTACACAAGCAGACTAATTTATCTAAGGACTATAGCAGTCAACACTACATATCATTTATAGAATGTCCTATATGTTCAAAGCACCATTCTATGACTGGGTAAGATCAAATTACACAGACACGCCTTTTACACAATAGTTTATAATAAACTGAGAGACACAAATTCTAGTAACTTTTTCTGTGCCTTAGTATTCTGAGACAGTTTCTGCCGAATCATAGAGGGTGTAATTAAATAGGATGGTAGAGAACACCATTTGCAAGGGACACATGATTCCAGAAAAGGAGAATTTGATGTAAATGAAGAGGTTGATGTGAACTGCATTCATGGTCTATGTTAGCATTTATAAGATAGCTCATATTTTTTTCTTATTATTTAGTATTTATTAAATCTTCAGAAAATATACTTTAAAACAAATACCATAGAACTTTCAGACATGAAAGTCACGTTTCATTTTCCATACATGAACACAAAGTTAAAAATAGCTACCTTGCTTGAGAAGCTGAGAGGGAAGCTGGGAGCCCACTGCACTCTGCTCTGCAGGCCTGCCTAGCAAAGCTGCGCCAGGAGACAGTAGCAAATACTGCAAGGGACATGCTGTGCCCCACATGCCACTACGCTCCAGGACCAGCAGGGGCCACAATGGAATGTAGCACCTGCTGTACTCTCTTCCTAGGGAATGACCTAGAAAGAAATTACAGCATTCCTTCCCACTACAGACCACAACCCTAAGAACCTGATGCTACAGAGACCAAGGCTCCCATTTTCTCCTCTGCCTTAGCACCACAGGGAACCTACTAGAGAAAGAAAACTTGGAGAACTTTCCCCTCCAATGCTAACTCAGTGAAGCACTTCCAGCAAAAAGTATTGTTTTTATTTCTTCTTTCCTATTATTTAATTCAAATTTTGCATGTTATGTCTCAGGATGGTTTTGCTTTTGTTCTCATATTATCCAATTTGGTTTTGGGACTGACGCTTCTGTTTCTCCATCCAGGCACAAAATGCAATTACAAATGAATCAAGAACCAGAACATAAGACCTGAAAGAGTGAAAATGATAGAAGGAAAAGAATGAAATACTGCTAAATGTATAGGTACGGTAAGGACTTTCTAGAAAGGATTGCTTGAGAAATACGGCCAATCACAAATGAGATCTCATGGAATTAAAAAAGCTTTTGTAAAGCAAAGAACACAATCAATGGCGTGAAAAGATAGCCAACAGAATGGGGGAAATTATTACCAACTACACATTTGACAGATTAGTATCTAGAATACGTAATGATCTCAAGGAACTAAACATGAAAATATAAAGGAAAACGAACCTAATCAGCAGAGTGGACTGTGCACCTGAAGAGAAGGTCCTCAGGAGAAGTGACATAATTGAACAATAAACATTGTAAAGTGTTCAACACCTTAGCTGTCAAGGAAATGAAAACTGAAACTATTTTGAGATTCCCATCCCAGTCAGAATGGCTATCATCAAGCAAACAAATGACAGAAAATGCTCGGGTATGGAGAAAGGAGAACATTTATCCACCATTGGTGGGAGTATAAATTGGGGAACCACTACAGAAATCAGTGTAGAGGCTTCTTAAAAACCATAGACCTCAGCTTTACTACTCCTGGGCAAAGGACTCTATATTATAATACTTCAGAAATATGCATGTCTATGTTCACTGTTGATATGTTCACAGTAACTATGAAATAGAACCAGCATAATGAATATATAATAAAAATGTGACACATGAATACAACAGAGTTTTATTCAGCTATAAAAAAAAATGAAAATTTCAGGAAAATGAATGAAACTGGGAAATACTACATTAAGTGAGACAACACAGGCACAAGGCATAAATGTACAAAACTCACTCTCATATGTAGATCCTATCTTCATTTTTCTTAGATTTGTATCCTTATCTTGAACTATCTACAGAGGTCATAAGCCAAAAGGGGAAATTGATATTGAGAGGGAAGAGACCCTAGTAAGGGAAGATACTGTAGGATATATGTGATGTAAAATAAGCAGGTGTGATATTGGCTTTTAAATGTTTAAATGAAAACTCGGTAGAAGGGCCAGGGCTATCGAAAACTAAGGCTGATACAAAAGCCTTTTGAAAACTCATTACTTTGGAAGCTAAATAAAAATTGTGAGAAGTTAAGAAAAAAATGTTTAAACACAGGTTTTCTGCAATTATATAAGTGATACTATTAAAACATATGGGTTATTAAACACAGTACTCATGCTGTGCATGGGTTCTCTCTGAGTTACTGGTCAGACAGACCCAAGAAGCTCACCAAACCAAAAAGGTCATTCATAGTGCTCTTGGCTTCCCATCATAGGCAGGAACAACCACATTGCTGAACAAGCAACACATGTTGGTTATAGGGGGTAGAAAAACCATTCTCAAATTGACTGTGCCACTTCCTCCTAGTGGTCAACTGTCCCAGTGTCAGAAGTTTCTGTGTAGTCCATTGGTTAAAAAAAAAAAAAAAAAAAAAAAGACACCAATTGTCTTACCAGGCACTGTTATGCATGCTGTAATACCAACTCATCAGGCAAGACATGCTTACTGACGCAATAGTGGCATAACGGTTCTGGAATAACCAACAGCTTTCCAATTGTTTTTGGCTTGTACCACAGGAAACAATTTCATGCCTTCTACTGTAACTTTGATCAAAACTCCATGCTTGAGGAGGCCATAGGCCTTAGAAGAAATGTACTATTGTGTTGTCAAACTGCAATCAAAATATTGATGTCATAATCATGTATTTTTGTTGCTGTCAACCTTGGTTCACAGGTTCTTCTTTTTTTCCCCCAGAGGATAGTGGTTAATGCAAAGACTCATAAATAGTAAAAGTGCTTACTGTATGTGTTCAGTCAAAAGCAGGATAGCTATATTAATCTCCTTCCTATGATGCTTGGGAAACATCATTTAAGAGAGGGTACATAGAGCCAGAGGGTGAGTACTTTCTCTGTAGATGATTGTACTCTGTAGGAAATTGTACTCATGAACTCAAAATACTGTGGTTATCTGCAGAAGACCTGCACACACAAGTTCAGGCCAATCAAAGTTCCAGGTTGGATGGCAGAAGGACTCTTGAGACCCGACCACTGTCTGAAGAACTATTGGCAGTTCACTGGAGGGGAAAATCATTTCTCCTTGGAGGTAAGCTTATTGGTGGGTAGTTCATGCAGATAACTCTGCACCCATGACATATAAACATCACAAGTTGAACACAGTGACCCACTGAAGAGTACAAAAAAACAGTAACATGGAGAAAAGATGTCGTTGGATGATGTCTGTGGAAAATAGAGCTGTGAAGTTTAGGAATATGACAAAATAATGTATACACATGCATGAAAACCTCTCAAATAACAAATTTAAGATATCTTTTAATTTCATACATTCAAAATAAGAAAATGTCATAATTTACAGTTGCCTTATAGCTACCAAAGGCTTTGTGTCAGCTCTGCATTTTCATTTTAAAGGTAATTTATTACAAGCAACTGGCACAATTCAGACTTATCTGAAGAAAAAGCAGAAATTATCATAGTTCATATTGGATTGAGGCCCCCAATTTCACTATAATCTCATTGAGGAAGTTATGAGGAGTGGGTACTTTATGATGGGAACAATTACCATATGAAGTGAGATGTCAGAAAGTATCCCTTCTCTCCCTCTCTCCTCTCTGCAAAGTCATAGCAATAAAATGGTCATCCACAATGCAGGAGGAGATAACTCCCTAGAACTTAACATCCTTGTACATTGCTTGAATTGGGGCTCCAGCCTTCAGAACAAAAAAAAATAATTGTTAATCTCCCCCTGTATGGTGTTTTGTTGCAGCAGCTCAAGCCAATTAAGGCAGCAATGACAGGAAAATAGAAGAAACTTCAAGTTATTTGACAATAATATTTAAAGTTGTGTGTATGCACAATTGTTACTTCTAAGGCCTAGTGTGAGATAAATGGAATGTTTCCTACAGTTTCTGAAACTTAATGAGGAAACCTAAAACAATCAGGTAAATATGAGGGAGATTTCCATATGGGGAAGAGAAAATGTACTGTAATGTGCAGCAAGAAATTCAATTGCGTGTGTGTGTGTGTGTGTGTGTGTGTGTGTGTGTGTGTGTTTTCAAATAACTTAAAACAACACATTCATCATCTCAGACTTCCTATGGATCAGGAGTATATGCCATTCATGACTGTGCAATCTACTTCAGAGTGTTACTAGGTACAAGGCATCACTTGATTTATAATCTTATCTAGAGACCAGAAGAGAATTCTATCCATATCTCTCTAGGTTATTAGCAGAATGCATTTGCTCATGGCCTAAAGACTAAGACACCAGCTTTTTGTTGGCCATTGACTGAGTGCTTCTCTGAATTCTTAGGGGGGGTCACTCGAGTTCCACAAATCAATTATTATTACTGGGGGCAAGATTACTGACTTTCTGGGCTTTCTTACCATTTAATTAAGCCAATAAAGAAATAATATTTAGAACAAGTGATCAGTTGTATTTCTAAATATCAATAATATTTAGAAGAAAGCCGTGTGTGTTTTACATGATATAAACACACAATCATGGAGGAGGTATATATTAATCAATGTAAGCTGAATTAAGTAAAAGCTGATGAATTATAGGCCGTATCGTCTAGGCACCCTGTCTGCCACCTGTGCCTGAGGATGCATTTATATACCTGTGCATCTGAACAAACACAGCCATCATCTGCTTATGCATTCTGTAGGAGAAAAAACTGGCAGTGGCTACAATTTAAGAGACCATCAGTCACATAGGAAATGGTAATGATGAAGGCTGATCTACCACTTGGTAACAGGGGAGAAAAACAGGGCTTGAGGAGTAGGAAGATGACAGAAGGAAAGGAATTAAAAGTAACCTTAAAGCAATCAACTGCTATCTGTGGCCTTAGAGAATGCCTACGTAGGAACAGTGTTAGCTGTGGCTAGGAAAATGACACCCATCAATCTCAGAAAGAAGTGTAAGGTAGAAATGAGAGAAAGGAGGTACTAAGTCATCTTAAATCTAATATGCAAGGAAGATATGCTAATAGTCACAATATAGTAAAAGTACCAGAATAAGTAAGAAAAAGAGAAAAGGCAGAAAAAATGACTTTGCCATTATGTACCTCAAAGAGAAAGGAGAAAAATTACATGATGTTGAAGATCTTTAATTTCTTTCCTTTGTAATATAATAGGTTCATAGGCTGTAGACAAAGACAGATTGGTGATCAGAAGTTAAGTAATCTCAGCTCACAAATGTGAACAGGAATTTATTAAATCATGACATTTATCTGCATACTACTTTGATAACATAGATCTATGCTATTTTTAATCCTGAATAATTTAAAAAATTACTCTACATTAAATATTTAACCTATTCAAAATTGCCCTGTCCTAAATATATCAATTAAATGCATATATTACATGCAAGATCACTTTTATTAAACCAAATTAAATATTGAACTAAATTTAATAATTAAACTGGATTTCATATTAGATCAATTTAACATATAGTATTAAAAGTTCAGTTTGTGCAAGAATGAAAGGGTAGCAGAAATAAATATTGGATAAGTTTAAAAAAGAAAATGACTATGAATTTAGTTAACAAATAATTCAGCATTAAAATTTTAGGGTAATATTTGGATAACATGCATCTATATATGCATATATGTGTGCATATTTTAATGGGCAAGAAAAAAAATGTTCCAAAAGGAGACCATTATTTTAGAAATATCTTGATATTCAGGACTTCACAGATTTCTGAGGCACCACTGTGCCTTATATTTTCCCTCATAAAATGCATTCAAGTAGAACCAGAAAGCTTAAATCACCTCTTAGAAATCCCAGGGAGACTGCTACAGTCATAATAAAAGATGACTTGAGACACTGTCTGAGCAGGTGACTGGCCTCATTTACTCTCTAAGTTTATTAATTCGGAGAAAAAATATTTATTGAATTCAACTGTTCTGAGCCCCAGTAGAGGTACTGAGGATATAAATGAATAAAACACAGAACATCCTTGCTCTTCTGATCATTCATTTTAATATATGAGTGCTGGGCAGAAAGATAAACACCTAATGTATCATTTAATGAAAAGGGTCATGAAGACAAATGCATAGGGCAAGAAGGGCAGACGCAGATAAGGAAAGGGTGGGACTCCTCTGGATGGGGAAAGAATGACCAAACAGAAATACACTGTTTCTCATACAGAGACCTAAAGGAAGAATCATTCACACCGGGGATGCAGAAAAAAAAAAAAAGATAACATCTAAGTACCAACTTTATGCCTTTTGACCATCAGACGATTTGCTAGCTGTCCCCCAGGAGAATATCAAATTAAAACTTTCAGCAAGTTTTGGCAATCATGACACCCTACGAAGATCTTCATCTGAAACTCTCATGCAAATATTTAGAGACATGTTCACGTACACACAAACACACTCTAATGATATGCAGAGTATATTGTCTTTATATGAAATCTACATCAGGCTAAACTCTATTCACTGTTATAAAAGATTTAACACTTTCTTTTGTTTAAGGTAAACTATAACCTATGGTCTATAACCCTTCTAAAAAGAAACAGTCAAATTGTCTGCCTTTGTAAGGAGAAAACATCAAACATGACTGAAACGTCTTTGATGTTTGCACAGCTCACGGGGCCTCAGAGTCCTTACTATGAATGCCTATTCTCACTAAGCGACATTATCTGCAGAAGGAAAAAGTTGTCCTTAAACTAAGAGCAATACATTAGCTGAAAATGTGTTTTGGGCTAGAACTATGAAATAAAAATTTCACATTAATTTCAGTAAATCCGCTGAATTTAGTTTTTAGATCTATGATGACATAGATTCTAGTGAGTCAATTTCATTATATGATGATTACTTGATTTTATAATTTCTGTTTCTGCAAGCTGCAGAGTTTATAAAAAGAAGGAAGTTAACAGTTCATTTGTAAAAGGAAGAAATCTGAGCGGCTCGATGTTTTACACATATTCTGTTTTCTACTTCATTGTCACAGCTCTGCAGACACATCCTGTCTGGTGAAATACAGAAACAGCGCGAGTCAAACCCTCTTCCTCAGGAGCTCTCCTCTGAGATCTGCTTCCCCGGGAGACACCTCCTGCTCACTGCTGTGACATTTTAACTGGTAAGGCACCTCTGTAATGTCTATTTGAAGTTTTGTTTGCTTGTCTCTAACTGATATAGTGAAAACTAAATGTATCCCAGTCAAATAAAAACAACTTGCTTTGTTAATTTATTGCTATCACCATGCAGTCTCAAGTCCTTTTAGACTTGAGAGGAAGATACTGTTTGTTCTGCATGTTCCATACAGTTAACAAATGTATTTATGCTATCGGCACCTTTAAATACATAGGACTCAGCTATATGAAAATGTGTATGATCTCCAGATCTTCAATCCTGAGTGCCTTCACCTGAGATGAATATAGCCACAATTCTTTAGACAGGATTTGCCTTCTGGTGGTGGTTGTGTTTGTTGCTGTTGTTATTTAATCCTTCTGTTTACTTCCACAATCAATGAAATGATTCTAGTGCAAACAGGAAAATGAACTCGGACATTTACTAAGCTGAACTTAAGTGGAATCACTTCACTGATCCATTATTATTATTATTATTATTATTATTATTATTAAAAACAATTTTTGAATTTAAATGTATTTTGATCTAATTCTTCCCCTCCTGCAAGTCCTCTCCCCCTCAATGCCCATCAACTTTAAGTTCTTTCTCAAAAAACAAACAAAAACTCAAACAGTACAACAAAAAAACCCAGAACCAAGAAAACAAAATAAAACTAGCCCCCGTAAAACAATAAACTGTAATAAAACTCTGCTTTTAGTTAATATATTTGTACATATATTCAAATGAGAAGTTACACAGCACATACCCTAAAACCAATATATCATTTGACAGAGTGTTAAGGCCTTTGGATAGAAACTGGATGCTTATCAATGCCAGGAATCTAAAAGACTATTAATCTACTCCAAATTACCTAGATGGAGCTCTTAGAATGAGAGAAGTACATGGGAAAGAACGCTATTCTAAAGATTAAGAAAAGTGTCTGTACTCCATCTAAACCAGCCTGTGGCTTCCTTCTTATGCTCTGCATCAGGAATACTAATTGGAGGATAAGTTTGATAATTTATCAAGGTAAATCCCAAGAATCAGAAGTCATTCAATGAATCTACTTGCAAAGAAGAATTGCCGTCTTCAGGATGTGGTGAGAGCCAGTTATAGCCTAAAGTGAAATATTATACTCAATAAATAGTAGGGTGGATAATTGAAAATGAAGCTATGGTTTAACTACCATGATTCTCCTACCAATAAATGAACTATAGGAGAATAAAGGACACTTTAGTTGGAAACCTCCTCAAAACTGGTCTCTAAAAATCAATGGATGAAAACTCCTTCAACCTCTTGGAATTGGAGGTAATAGTATGGCCCTCTAGTTCATCTGCCTCTGTACTTAGACAGTTCTGCATACGTCAGCTCTCTCTGTCTCTTTTGGTTATATCACCAAGGTGTAATATTACAATATTTTGCGTAGATATTTAGTAAATTATTTAAAGCCAAGTGAGACTTCTCTATGAAAAAATCTCCACTTTAACTTGGCCCAAAATGCAAACTAGTAATGGAAGAGATTTACAATGACAAAAAGTAAAGAATCAAGTGAAATTAGGTACAAGTTTAGATATATCAGTAGTTCCAATTTAGGACTGAGGACCCGGAGGGTTCTTGGAGAGCTGCTGGTCTTCAGTCTGTTGCAAGCTTAAAGAAATTGGTTATAACTATGAAGAAATGTCATAGCAAAAGGATACATGAACTTCCCAGCAAGGGTAAAGACAAAAAGTCAAATGTATAACTTTCTTCTTCCATGTCCTTTTGTCTGAGTGACCACCAGAAGGTGCCACATCCATTTAGGGTGGTCTTTTTGCTTCAAATAATTTGATCATGAAAGACTGTCACAGAAGTGCACAGCAACTGGCAGCTTAGTTGATTCTAGATTCAGTGAAATTGACAACAGTACTAAGAGATACAATGACATAATGTTTATTATAGTAATTTGTTAGAATTGTTAAATGTTATTATTCATTATTCTAATCTCTTACTGTACATAATTCACAATAATTAAACTTTAGCATGTATATGTAAGGGTAAAGTGCTATTCATAATTTCAGGCATCCATTAAGTATCTAGAATGTAATCTCCACTGATAAGAAGAAACTCTTCCATTTACATTACAGTGGTAAGAAGCATACTGAGGTGTCCATGTCTGGAAATAGTAGAATCTGAGATCCCTGTACTGATGATGATGCTCGCTGTGACTGTTCCAGAAGGAAAGTTGGATTGTTATCATGTCACAATTTACTAGATATTTGAAGGACAACTCAGGGAAGAAACAAACAAACAAACAAAAAACAAAAATAGGAAATATAGACCTTTATAAAGATCAACAATGATTGGTGTAGACTTGAAACATTTATCATGAAGGTACAATTTTATGGAATGATATCAAAGGGTCACACATCTTAAAGATCAAAGGGGCCACAGTAGGGCCTGGGAGTCTTCCATTAAAAAACTAACTGATGTTGATAAGACAATAGACATCAATGGCAGAACCAAGGTGAGGTTAATTACACAATGTAATGAGTGTATTTTTATAGAAAGCATGAAGGGCTGAGTTGAGTCTTTTCAGTTCTTTCCAATAAAACCGAAGGTTCATATTTTCCCAGTCAAGCCCTTCTAAAGGTGAAATACTAAATAACTCATTATGCCATATCACTCAGGATGCCTTCTTTACTTCTTCTTTCGGGTGTGAATAATTTGAAGGGAGTAAAATCACCCTGAGCCAAGGGAAATGGGGAAAAAATATATGTACACTGTGGAATTCTTGCTGATTGGAGAACATTTGGGTCAATTCTAATGTTACACAATTATAGTGGTTCTAACAGCAGATTTTCCTTCTCTATTTAAAAAATAAAATAAAAAGGGGTCTGCAAGGACAAGCAGCACATTTCACCTGAGTGTTAGAGGACCAGTTTCCCATTAGCAGGGTAGTCCTGCTAGACCAGTTCATTAACCACGGATGCTTTGTTCCTTCACAGACTGCTTTGCAGCCCTGATGAGCTTGGCTTTGAGTGTCTCCCTGGAGGAGGGAAGACTAAGTGATGCGAACACAGCAGGCTAAGCCTATGCCTTCGAAGAAGAGTGTACAGTTGCTAATAAAGTGTTTGGATTTTCCTTTTCTTCTTTTCAGGTGCAGAAAGCTCCGGGGACCCTGGTGTGCTGCCTGAATATTTTGATCTCAGTCTAAAACTATGTAGTTTTCCAGCATCTAAAAATAGGTCTTCAAGAGAATGTATTGCTTGATATGTATTCAGAGAATGTAGAAAGAAAAAAAAGGCATATTTTTATTTAAAACAATGAAAGTTGGTAGTAATTGAATTTCTATGAACTTAAACCCAACAGACTATCATGGAATCAAAAGCCACTGTATGAAACTTCAGTGGGGCAACAATGCCTCTAGGTCATAGACAGCATCTCAGATGTAGCCTCTCTTTCAACATAGACACTGCAAAGGAGGCCCCACCCACCAGACCACACTTTTCTTCTTAAGTATTTCTTGTGTAACTAGTGTTTTTCAATCTGTCATATGGAGTACAAGTCTTTTTTTTATATATAAAAAAAATCTGAATCTTGAAACTTCTGTTTAAACTAAATAATCCCAGTTCTCTTGAAATTTTGTAAGCTATAAAGGTTTAAATCTTTGGGTGTCTTCTTTGTGTTCGGTTGTGGTTTTCTGGAATGGCCTCTGTTGGCTGAAAGTAGAACAGTCTTTGAGGAGGCATGAGAACTGCGCTTATCTCTGGGCATATGGATACTTTTTAGAACTTAATTAGGAAGCATGCTTGTCTGGTGGTGGCAGTGTGTCCTCTTCTAAGACCCATGACCTCATTAGCTCCAGACAGTTGGCCAGATTTCCAATACCAGACATGATTTCAGACCATGGAAATCCCAGCTCCAACAGCTAAATCTACAACACAGCTCCTGCCCAAAAGGCTCAGGGAACATTGCAAAAAAGGGGATGGAAAGATTTATGAGTCAGAATATCTTAAAGTCTGTTGTGAGACTGTATCTCCTAGAAATGGCTGAGTGAACAAGACCTGAACAATTACAGTATCAATAGATATGCTAACATGGAATAGACATACTAACTTGAAAGTGTAAAAATATGATTCTCATCCCTAGACAAAGAATGACAGGTGACTAATAACTGCTGAAAAAGAGAGAACTAGCCTTTCCCAAGTTGGTCCAAATTATCTAATAAAAAGTCATAAGCCCTAAAATATATACAAACAACAAAAATGGACTTAATGAATTGTATATATATATTTGTGTATGTATATGTGTGTGTGTATGTATGTAAAACAATAATAATCAAACAAAGAAAGCAATCAATTTGAGAGGGATTGGAGGTTATGGGAGGGACAGGAGGGAAAAAGGTAAGTGATATAATAACCTTTAATTAAGAAGAAAAATGCTTTTTAAAAATTCTGTGGTCTTTGAGCTAGCGTATTCCTTAAGATAGTAAAATTACAAGTGGCTTAAAACCAACAAAAACCAGACCAAAAGAAAACATAATACACATGTATTCTGATGGTCTACAAAATACAATTTTAAATTAATCATCTTATAGACATTATTTTACTAGTAAAATTCCTTTTTCAAAGAAGGTTCCCTTTAAATATTTAGACGGGCTCAATAATTTCTGAGCAGTTCATTTCCAACCAATAGCCTCTAATAATAGCCTCCTACAAACATAGTATGTCTCAAACCCCAAGGCAAAATGGAAAAGAAGTTGTTTTATAAGTAAAGTC
Source organism: Peromyscus eremicus (assembly GCF_949786415.1). NCBI lineage: Eukaryota > Metazoa > Chordata > Mammalia > Rodentia > Cricetidae > Peromyscus > Peromyscus eremicus. The sequence continues at coordinate 52,581,362 of NC_081417.1, forward strand.
TTCTTGCAGAAAATGGAAAGAAATACTAGTATGAGTGGGGGACTTTGGAGCACTCACTCCTAAATAGGATGTCTTCTTCAAATTCATCTCTTAGAGTTCAGGGACCTATGTGGAAGAGGAGTCAGAAAGATTATAAGAACAAAAAGTGATAGATGACTCCAAGGAAACAGTAGCCTCCAAACACAGTGGGACTGATGCACATATGAACTCATTTGAGACAGTGATAGCTTATACAAGGCCTCCATAGGTTCAACTCAGATGGGGTCCCAGCATTGAGAGGGGACATGGACACAGAAACCCATTCTTAACTCTGATGCTATCTATATTGATACTCACTGGCAATGAAAAGTTTAGTCCACTTCAATGGAATCTCACTGGGTATATTAATCACACTTAAAGTATGCTCAACGCTCAGGAGGAAGATGGCCAACAGAAAACAAACTCAATGATATTTTTGTAGACTTTTTGTTTCATACTGTTATGTTTGGGCATTTTGCTTTGTCTTATTGGTCTTTTGATTGTATGGTTTGGAAGGTAGGTGTGTGTGTGTGTGTGTGTGTGTGTGTGTGTGTGTGTGTGTTCCTGGTTATTTGTTATTGCTGTTTGTTTTTTAAAGAAGGAGAGAAAGAAATCATGGAGTTGAATGAGTAAGGAGGTGAGGAGAATCTGGGAGGAGTTGGGGGAGGACAGAAGCATAATCAGAATACATTATATGAATTTTTTCAGTATAAAAAGCAAAATCATTTGAATTAATTTTTTTTTTTGGTTTTTCGAGACAGGGTTTCTCTGTATAGCTTGCGCCTTTCCTGGGACTCACTTGGTAGCCCAGGCTGGCCTCGAACTCACAGAGATCCGCCTGGCTCTGCCTCCCGAATGCTGGGATTAAAGGCGTGCGCCACCACCGCCCGGCTGAATTAAAATTTTTAAATTCAAAAATAAAGTACAGTCTTCTCACTGACTTAGGAAGACAGATATAAGGGGAGGTGATATGGTTAATAATGTTTCTGCTCAATGACACATTTATACAGTAACAATTTTACCATGCCCTAAACTGTAGTAAATAATAGAGAAAGACTCACCGCAGTTAAAGTTTTGGAAATTATAACACAATAAAATTGACTAACTGCTCCAACTTCCATTCATTTCCCCATGAAAACCTGTTGGTGAAATCCTTTTGTATTACCAATTTTGCAGTCTCCTCCACTTCTAGTACGAGTTCCTATTTGTTTCAGTTAAGGCCATTGCTCCTCATGCACTCCAAAATACTGTCTTACTATAACTTCCTGCTGATCTTCATTGAGTTTTGAGAAACACTATGAACTAGTTTCTCTAACTCTAATGTAGACAAACATGTCTTTAAACACTAACACTATGAATAGAAAGTGTTGTATGATAGCTTGTTTGAGTTCTGACAAAGAAAGCTTGCCTGAAAGATCAGAGAAGCAGAGCAGCAGCCACTAGAAACTTCTTACTTCTACAAATCCTCAGACACAATGAGGACCAAGATCCTGTCTTCACACACTTTATATTCCTGTCTCCACCTCCCTAGAGCTGGGATTAAAAGCATGCACCACCACCACTCAGCTCTGTTTCTCTTTTAGACAGGTTCAATCTCATGTAGCCTAGGTGGCCTTGAACTCTTGATCCTCCTGCTTCCTTCTCTCAAGTGCTGGGATTAAAGGTGTATGCCACCACTGTCTGGTCTCTATGGTTAACTAGTGGCTAGCTCTGCCCCCGATCTCCAGGCTAGCTTTATTTGTCAGAACACAAACAAAGTATCACACAACAGGAAAGAGGAGCCATAAGGGAATTAACTTCTCAAGAAATTTATGTCCAAATGAGGATACAAGATTTGATTTTCACTGGGTTGTGAAAATGGAATGAATGGACCTAGAATAAAAGTATTTAATGAAGAGTGGTGGTAATGTTGCTAGAGATTTGTATAAATATCCAAATTTCATGAAAATGGCTTATGTGGATTCATTGCATTGTAGATATGAATGTGGTCATATTTTTGGGTGCTGTCCACCACAATCTTCTGTGTATGAAGATCTCAGCCCATCACTTGCCATCTCCAGATGATCCCAAGACAATAGGCTGCAGTTCTGTTGTCAATTATTTTGAGCACAGCATAAATCAAAAACTTCTACACTGTGCATCTTTGCCTGCATCATCTCCTGCTGTTCCCAGTGTTAAAGAAGACCATTGCTGGAGAAGCATCTTCTGTAGAAGAGTTTGTCACTCGTGATCCCTGATACACATGCTTCAATGGCAAGATGAATGTTCCAATGGTAAAGGGAATAAAAGTTCATTTTAAAAATTCATGCTGCTGTAGTATTTTGTTTTACTCACAGAAATCTTAAGAGTTAGGCATAGTTACCAACTCATCATATATAATCATTTAAAGCCCTTTGTCAAAGCTCTTTAACTAGGTAAGTATGTATGGATCCATATAAGCAGTTCATTTCACCCCATGGTCTGTGGCAGCACAGACCAGTTGGAAAGCATGTGGTTCTGCTTTTAGACAGATGCTGAATATGATCTTATTGGTGATTAAGTCACATAAATCTTACTCAGACTTAAGGAAAAACAAAGGAAGCATTAAAGATAAAGTATGTATTATGTATAGCACTTCCTGTAATATATACACTAGGCAACAAGACATTTCCTTGTGTGTCCAGTTGGGATTTTCTACATTCTGCAACCCAAGTGTGAAGTGTCTCCAGCAACAGGATCATACAATGTAATTATGACAGGTAACCAATAATAATAAAAATAGCCTAGTTGTTTTTGTGTCTCTAATAACTTATTAATAAATAATACATGAGGGATTTCCTGTGCCTGGCACTGAGAGTTTCGTTTCATATCTCTCTTCTGAGGGCCACATTATCCTCCCATGCAGGGAACTTTTCTTAAAAATATGTACACAATTTTAAAGCTAAGGTTTAAAGTGTCAAGTAAACAATTTTGATTTCTATGAAAACATATTCATATGTAAAATATATGCATATATATGTATTTACATCTTTAATATTACATTTAAATATCAAAACTAATCTAAAACTTTTACTCAATGATCTTGAGCAATATACTTTTTTGTTGACTAAATATTTTTAGTTTTTTTCTTCCTACTTGTTAATTAAATGGAAATTAAAATAATGTGACTATAGATTTATGGGGAAATTTAAATGATGCAGGACTACTTAGAAGCAAGTTTTCAAAATACTGAATATGAGTTAGTCAGAGCTGAATAATATACTACTAAGTTAGCCTTTAGCACGTTTCTTTCAGCTCTAATATTGTTCTACTGTCTCCAAAAATAAACCATATATTAGACAGAGTAATTTGATATATTTTAGATGCAGCAATTTGTTTGTTTATTTTTTTTCCAACTTGGAAGACCCTGATATTTCACTTTTTAACTAATTTGTCAATACTGATTATGTGTGTATTTTAAAACTATATTCATTTTTAGGACCCCTGCACATGAGAGCTCTCTATACTGCATTTTACTGAGTCCTAGAAAGCTTTCATAATCCGAGAAATGATAGCAGAGAAAGGAGCAGATAGAGGACCCACATGGGTCCTTCTGAGACCTCCATACGAATTTTCCTAAATGATGACTGAATGTAGGCTGTGAGGATGGTGTAGCAGGGCCTCTTCCTCCCACTCCTTCCTCTGTTGCACAGATGACACCCTCAGCTGGTTTAATGAACTTGTTTACTGTACAGACTGTCTTGGGATATCCTCCTTTATGACCGATTGGGAAATCCTTCCAAATGTCATTAAACTACGTATAATATTATGTGTACATATGTTTTCAGGTCTGACTGTTTGGTATTGGATTACCAACTGGTATGCTCTTCCCTGGGGAAGACAATTTCTCCAGTTCTCAGCATTTCTTAGTTGCCCCTGATTGTTTCTGTAGGGTTAAGGCCTCCTGGACTTCCCCCAACCCTCCTTTTGTTCCTCCTATCAATCCACACTAGCATGTCTCTTGTTTATGCACTTGTTTAGCTCATGTTGAGACAGTCGTGTTGGTGAGAGTTTATGGTTATAGCATCTCATATTACTAGGAGACAAAAATCTCACAGCAAACTCCCTGTTACAAATTCTGGCTCTTACAATCTTTCTTCACCCTCTTGCACAATGATCTCTAAGCCTTATTCATGAGTTGTTTTGTACAGGTATCAGTTGGCACTTGGCTTCACAGCTCTTCATTTTAATGATTTGCCATTTACTCTAACTGTCTTTGTCTGGGGCAAAGAAAGGTTTCCTTGATAAGGGGTGATGACTACACTTATCATTGGCTGTAAAGGCAAATATTTAGAATGTGGTTAGGAATTATGCTAGTTTAGTAAAGTGGGTGCTGTAGGTGTCCTTCAAGATTCATAATGTCACTACCTGGGGGTATTTGTCTAAGTTTCCTATACCAGACATGATTTTCCTTTTGTTGAGAGTGTCTTAAGTACAAATAGAGAGCTGTTGGTTATCACAAAGGAATATATGCAATGATTATACCCTTAGGGTTATCGTACTATGCTGATCATTGTTGTGGTTCATAGGTATCATAGCTGGTTAGAATTGTTGGTTGCTTCCCCCCTTTGGAAGTTTGCACAGCACCTTCTGCTACCATGAAAGCTAGTCTTCAAGGAGAAGGCTTTCAGGTCATCTCCTTTTGCCCTTCAACTGATGAATGGTTAACAAAAATGTGGTACATATATGCTGTTGAAGTCTATTCGGGAGTAAAGAAAAATGAAATCATAAATTTTCCAGGTAAATGGCTGGAACTAGAAAAGATCACACTGAATGAGGTATCCCAGACCCAGAAAGACAAACATCACATGTTTTGTCTTATCTGAGGTTCCTAGCTCCAAATCTTCAGATGTGAGTACATCTCCTGTAGTAAATGTATAAGTCAGAAAAGTAAAATGAGGCTACTGTTGAAATGGGATATGGAGCAGCAACCACATGATACAAATGATCCTATGGGGAAATGTGAAGAATATGGGGGCAAGGGAGGCTCTAACTGGGAAAGGGGGATGGAGATAAATACAGAAGAAAGAAGGAGGAGGGTAAAATAATAGCACAGGTGCTTAAAAAATTCATAAGGAATCATACTAGTATCTACCTAAAATAATGTAAGTTATTCTATAAATATGCATATATAGTTAAAATAAAATTTTCCAGTCTGGCCTGACAATGCTCCACCCCAAAAGCCAAAGGCATTCAACAGAACCCAACACCAGCATGAGACGATGCCCTTCCAGATGTTAGCCATAGTTGTCTAAGACACTCAAAACATTACAAGGTACTCTTTTTGCTCTTGGTTGCCTCCTAGAGATGGAAGGTAAGTCACCATTACTGAACACACCATGTGCTTCAGACAGAAGCCATTAGGGTTCATATACATGATCTTTTTTTTTAGCCATCATGAAAAACAAAAAAATAATGCAAAACCTATAAAGCTTCTACTCTCCCAAACATGGTAAAAAAAATGTTTGAAACTCACTTTTGGTGTGTGCCATACATGTTTGTTTCCTCTCCACAGTTTACTCCTAAGCTTTCTGTTCATGATGGACTGAGTAACACCCGAGTCAGGGTGACCTTCATGTGGATTCAATCTAGCAACAAGTATATCCATATTATCCAGGTTACCTCTTCAGTGCTTGGGAAATAAACATATAGTGTGCCTAAATCCCTTTTATTATATTAAATAAGTTATCATCAGTGTAGGTTTAGAATAATTGAGTGTATATTCTCCCCACAATATACTGCTAATTAATGAAGCTGCACTGTATTACCTCATGTTGACCAACAGAAAGATACAGATACCTTAATAGAGGAGAGAGACTTAGGATCCATTATTCTTTCGGTACAAATGGATAATTTCTTAGATAGTTAGACAATGGTTTAGTTATTGTATATCATAGAAAAATTAAATGTTGGTTAAGCAAACATTTTTACAGAAGCCACTTGTGCTGTACCTACAAATTTCATTGAGCTGTTTTCACAAACAGATTAATTTGAGAGAAAAAAATTAAGTGTATTCTAGCATGAAGGAAACAAATCAGCAGCAATAACAACAGAAAAGCCTCAAATAGTTCTCAGATAAAACCTTGTCCTGCCCTGACATGCAAATCAAACAGAGGTGGAGCAGCAGCAGATCGCACCTTCTGTAATCGGTTATGGTCTGTTTAGAATTGCATCTGTGTTTTGATGGCAAATTCGGAGCAATAGAAGTCATAGTTATTGCAAGCATGACTTTTCTAATAACCTTTGCTCTGCCCTAGGATTCCTGACTTCGATGTTAGTGCTATTTTACAGAGAGAGATCATTTAATAAATAGTGTTTTGCAGTCAATTAAGATTAAAGTCGACTTCCCCTTCACACTCCCTAGTAATATGCTTCTGTATCCAAAAGATAAGGACTTGAGAAATGACTCACTGGGATAGGCCAATGGGCCTGGAGTCCAGGATTCTGTCTCCAGCAGTGAGAGCAAAGGGTTTTATAGAGGCTTGCATGATTACCCTCCATGACATTAGCCTGAAGAAGCAGGAGATGTATATTAAGAACACCTGATGACCTTTAATAATCTGCTGTGGATCTGACATCTAAGGATTTATCAAGTCTGTTGTAAACATACACATTTATTTATTTGGCCTCCAATGCTGCAATGCTAGGCAGCCTTGAACTAGAAGTCAAACATCCTTTGTTTCAGTCTCATCTCTTTCTCTACTTGAACTTGAGAAATTCTTTTTACTTCTTAATACCTCAGTGTGTTTATCTGTAAGGAAGCAATAATAGCTGTCCCTCCTTTAATGTAAATTCTCTAACCCTCATTCTAACTAGCAAGCCCAACAAGTCTTGTGAAAACTGCAATGGTCCTAATAGAATATGATTTAACATAATGTAATTTAAACTTTCTAGTCACCTTACGGAATACTGACTGATGCTCACTCCCAGAGACTAGCTACTGATGACTTCAGAGAGATTATCAATATCTAAAATCCATGTTCTCACTGGGCCACCCTTCATGAAAGTAAAAGTGTTAAATAAGACTAGATACCAGATGTACTCTTAGAGAAGACAATCAGTAACTGTTCCCCTACAGAGAAACACTCTCTATCCCTGCCTTTAGAACTGCCAGATTGCAATCATAAAGAACTGTGTCCATAAGGCACTTCTTGTCACTATTACTTACACTTGTTTAGATAGCAAAATGTATCACTGATTTTATAAAGAGAGCTTGCAGTAGTTCTTAAGATTAGCAAACTGGGGGCAGGAGATATGAATAAGGGGATAAGAGTGCTTGCTGTTCTTCTAGAGTAACAGAGTTCTATTCCTAGCACTACCTTGGGTGGTTCATAACCACGTGCAACTACAACTCAAAGGGATATGACATAAGTTTATGCCTTCATGAACATTCACAAGTGTGACATACAGTCAAACACACACATACATACATACACACACACACACACACACACACACACACACACAGAGAGAGAGAGAGAGAGAGAGAGAGAGAGAGAGAGAGAGAGAGAGAGAGAGAGAGAGAGATCTTTAAAGGTGATTTAAAAACTATTCCTTTCCTTAAGAGATAATTTGCCTCTCAAGGCAAAGTTGGCTAAGAATGACAACCCATTCTTTAAACAATATTGATTTTGTATAAATTAGAGCAAAGAGTTATAGTTTTAAAAGCTATCTAAGATATAAACAAGTCAATTTGTGAAAAAGAACTCAAGAAATAGAACTAGCCCTCAGAGGTGTTCATGAATCCATTGCTTGCTAGAAGTTTCAAAAATCATTCAATCCATTAAACAGATTTTCAAAATTTTAAATGTACTTAAGTCACAGGGCCCTGTGCCTTTCTGGAGCACTTTCAACCTGTAGTTCCTCCAGCATCTACATGTTACCATTTTCCACATGCACTGACCTTTCCATAGTAAGACTTTCTTTCCTAGATTTACAATTTTGCTAATGCAGCTGTCAGCAGCATATGGTACGATGTAAGGGAGAAGTTGACAGTTTTAGGCACACCACTTATAGGACAATAATGAATTTCTAGAGATGATGTAGCATTTTTGCCAGTGCTCCCAGGTACACTACACTAGTCCATGTGATAGGAGACAGTAGGATTTGAAGATCAGAATACTTTTAAGGAGTCCTATACTAATCAGTGTTCTCTAAAGAAATATAAATGTTGGGCTGGAGAGATGGCTCAGCGGTTAAGAGCACTGGCTGCTCTTCCAGAGGTCCTGAGTTCGATTCCCAGCAACCACATGGTGGCTCACAACCATCTACAATGAGATCTAGTGCCCTCTTCTGGCCTGCAAGCATGCAGGCAGAACACTGTATCCATAATAAATAAATAAATCTTAAAAAAAAAGAAATATAAATGTTAAATCATAAGTAAATTTAATAATATATACGTACATATGTGTAATTTTAATAGGCTGGCTTATAGGATATGGTTAAAGTAATCCAGCAATGGCTAGCTCCCCCTGGAGAGGCCAACATATGATATTTGCTTAGTCCATGAGGTGAGATGTCTCAGCAATCCCATTCAGGCAATGAAGGTGTTGGGAGATTCCTGGAAAAGTTCCCTTCTTCCATGTCCTTTGATCAAGGCTGCCATTAGAAGGCATAGCCCTCAAAAACAATAAATTTATTTTAAAAGACAAAGCCTCCTCTCTTGCAAAGGCTAGGGAATAATTATCCTAAACTTTTCCTTTCTCCTCCCCTTTTACCAATATTGTGACTTGTAAAAGTCACGTACAACATTTTTGCCCCAAATGATCTCCTCTGCAACTTCTCTGTGCTGATAATCTTTCCCCACTTCTTTCATTGAACTATATATAAGATAAATACAGGATGCGCAGTTAGTCCCTTTGAAACTTGCACTGTATCTTCAGTGTTCTCGTTTCCACTCTATCCAGCCATCCTGTGTGGTTAGTCCACACAGTAAATCTGAGAGGATGAGAATCAAACATGACGGCTCTATCACAGCCTGTATTCATTAGCTGAAGAACATTTGCTTTCATCATTTCAGTTTCTTCGTTTAAGACCAAGGCACAAGAACAACCTTATTTGTTTTTAATTGCTCTGTCCAGTCTTTCCAACATCTATAATTGTTTTACATTTGACTCAGATGTATTAACAGACATATGGTTATGATAGAGAAATCACTTCAGCTGCTGAAGCCCTAAGCAAAGCTCACGATAACTTGATCATTTGTAATCATTGTCACTTGGATGTTTTCTCTGTAGAGCTTAATTATGACTCAGCTCAGTGCTAAGTCTCATGCCCTTCCTGGGAAAAGGAGAAACCGAGACTGGCCAGAAAAGAGCACAAGTTTCATTATTCACGCCCATCTCTCCTGCACAACTCCAGACTCCAGGGTAGGGCTTATCTTCATCATCAAAACTAACATGAAACTTACCTCAACTGGGAATTCATATTATTTACTCATTGCTAACTGTTATCGTTCTATTAAAATTTTACCCTAAAATACCCTCTGGTAAATTAGAAATGCTGATAAAAATAAGTACACAAAGAAGACAGGCATTTTGCTTTCTTCTCCCTAGAAGCTCTTGACAGGTGGTCACCTTGAAATTTGGCTGCAATAGTACAGCTGACTTTGAAAAAAATAGACTTGATACAGAAGTTAATCAAGAGCTCTTGGGACCAACCTCTGCATTTTTCCAAGAAATCTCTTCTACAGTTTAAATGTGTTTGCACAAATCACAAATGACACATAAAGCAGTTTTTTTCTCTTCCAACTATGTAGATTAGGGAGAGCATTGTAATCGGCACAGAATTGCAAATAATTATCTTACTTAAATGAATAATATAGGAAAAATCTATCATGTATCAGTTCTGACTATATAAACATAATGCTTTAATTATCTTCATATAATTAAACTGAAAGGGAGATTTTAGTTACATGGTCTTGCCTGCCACAGAAAAATTAAGTTTGGGAACTAACATTTGACTAGAGGTCATAAGCATATGATTCTCACTCTGCTTTAATCTACCCCAACCTAGATCTATGTATTTCAGATGCAAAAATCCTGTACTGCTTATTTGACAAGAGTATCATAATCAAGTTCTCCATTGTCATGGACTTATATAGGTAATGTATGATTGTGAACAACTTTTGTGACATGTCAGTCTTTTCCCAAATGCCTCCTACTGTCTTGTCAGATTACCAGGGTTCATTCTACTAAACTTGAAAGGCTATGCTCACTTTGGACTATGGCCATGGGTCAAAGCTCTTGAGTTTATAGATCAGCTCATTCTTAGCAGTTAGAAAATACTGCCTTGTTCCCGTATTTCAAATGTTACTTAGAAAATCCAAAGGTACACTGAAAAACCCGGAACTTAGGATGTGATAAGATACCATATTGAATATCCTTTCATAATATCAAGAACCACAATCATCCAGTTGTATTCTGGATGCCCGTTTTTGCTAATCCAAACACACACTCCTAAGAAGCAATGAGAACTCAAACCTTTAATCCCAGTATTTTGGGAATCACATACGCCATTAATCCCAGCATTAGTAACGAAGTGATAGCTGGGCAGAGAAAGGTATATAAGTGGTGAGGAGAGAGGAACTAGAGGCTTTTCAGGCTGAAGAGTCCTAGAGGTAAGACATGGCAGTGGCTTGTTCCTTTGTCTCTGATCTTTCAGCATTTACTCGAATATGTGACTGTGGGATTTTTTATTAAAAAGACCGTTTTAGAAATTCAAGCTACATGTTAGTGTCTAAAGGTTTTGTCATGAACACCTCCCCTCTGACAGGACCCAGGGGCTTCTGTAATACTTAATACTCAGGGTCTCCATGTGCGTTCAAAATAGACCGAGATTCAATCAGTAGACCATGTTAGAAAGGGTATAATACAAACTGTTAACATTAGTCGTTTTTCTGTCCTTTTCCTTGGTTGAGGTTAATCGTCATGGTCAACTTGACTAGATTTAGAATGATCCAGATGACACATCACCTAAAAGTCCCACCACTGTATATGTCTATGAAATTGTTTCAAGACATGTTTCATTGAAGAAAAAAAACCTGGCATGAATGTGAGTGGCCTGAATAAAAAGAACTTACATTTAACTTTGATATTTAATTGCTTCTGAAGAAGACATATTTTCTTCAGTGATGTAGCCCATGTTCCTATAAACAACTTTGTACTTAAGCTTTAATGAACCTTGTTGGGTCATTTCTCAAAGACATAAGAAGTAAAGGAATTAAATGAGATAATAAAAAGGAACTATGTACTCTATCAAAGTAGAAAAGTAATCGCCAATATTACCCAGCTACAAATCCTATGACCTAAAATAACATTCTGCCTGCAAGAAATACTGGTGCAATTGTACCAGAGATGCTATGGGAGTAAACAGTCACTTCTTTTTTTAACTAAACCAAGTCCATAAGTTCAATTCCATACCTGACACTGCTAAAGGGCCCAAAATCCTGAAAATTGATAAGTCATGGCCCCTAAAGGAAAACCTGCTACTACTATTCTGCTTTATGAACATAGCAATAAAATGATTTATTACTATATGTCGTTTTAAATCTTAATGACATATTGCTATAACCATAGATCAGTGCATCTCTCAACTGTCATCAGAGAAACTTCTAGCAGTAGATAGATAGATAGGATTTAACATGAAACTCTCAGTGGACAATGTGTAGAGGGTGAGAAACCTTGGAGCACCCAGCCTTAAATGGGATGTCTTTATCAAACATCTCCCATCAAGGCTCAGGGATCTATGCAGAAGAGGAGACAAAAAGATTGTAAGAGTCTGAGTTGGTGGTTGAATTTGATTCTAAAGAAAGTGTTTTCCCTTTACAAAAGGACTAATACATATTTGAACTCACAGACTGTAATAGCACACACAAGACTCACACAAGTTCAGGCCAGACAAAAATCCCAGCCCAGCACAGAGACTCGGAAGTAGGTACAAAATCTTACCCCTAACCAAGAATATATTGGCAATTGATACTTGATGATAGAGGAAAAAATCAGATTTCTTCAATGGAATGACTCTGGGCATATAAAACAATACTCCAGGTAGGTCCCATGCCCATGTGTAGTTGACCAAGACAAAAATAGGATTTGTGTTTTCTGTGTGCTGGTCTTGTTGTTCTTTGGGGAATATTATTTTTTGTCCTTTTGATATTTTGTTTGTATTGTTTTTATTTATTCATTGATTTTGTGAGAGAGACATGAAGTTGGTTAGGTGAATAGGGAGGACTTGGAGGAGTGAAAAGAATATGATAAAAATATATTACATGAAAAAACATTAAGTGAATAATCTTTCTTAAAGACAGCTTCTTTTTATAAAACAAAGACCATTACAGAAAGCCACCACTGATCAAAACAGACACAACAACAATCGATGCATCTACTGTAAAACTCATGCATGGAGCATAGAGGAAGAGAGGGTGGAAGCATGCATGGGGTCCTACATCCAGATGAAGAGCTATAGGCAATTAAAAATTAGTAAAAGAGAGATAATTTGTCTTTTCCCCAAGATGAGCTCCCTAAGTGGTTATCCACTTCCACCTGGTCAGCCCTACAATGTATACGTACAAGCAAGACTAAATGGTCTCAAGCTCATAACATTTATGTATTTACACACACAATCAGTCCCAATTTTAAGTTTCCTAAAGTCCTTGGAAACTGTTTTTAAGCTGGGATACTATAAGTCATACAAGATATAGTACAATTGAATTAATCTTTGTTAAAAAGAGAAGAGGGGGAGCTTGAGAGAAAGAAAACTGGACACCACTGTTTATCTTTTTGACTTCCTGACTTAGATGGAATGTGTCCAGCCACCTCATGCCTCTTTCGAAAGCCTTCCTGCCTCTACAGGCAGCATCCCCTTCTAAACTGTGAGCCAAATATGTTCTCCTTCTCTTAAGTTGCTTTTATTGGGTATTTTGTCATAGCAATGAAAAAAATTCATTAATGCAGCACGACTTCATCAATTGGGACAAAGGGATCCACCAATGAATGCCAAGATTACAAATATATATAATAAATTATATAATGTATATAAAATTATATAAATTTTATATATATATATAATTTAAAACAGAAAATACTATTTCCCTATTAGTCATTTCTATTGACATGTTTACATTCATCTGTAGGTGAGGAAATCTGAGTCACATTCTCACATACATGTATAATTTGCCCATTACAAATGCATTCAACAAGAAAGATTCCTTGTAGGGTAGATCTCTCTCTCTCTCTCTCTATCTATCTATCTATCTATCTATCTATCTATCTATCTATCTATCTATCTATCTATCTTTCTCTCTCTCTTGTTGTTGTTGTTGTGTGTGTGTGGTTGTGTGTGTGTGTGTGTGTGTGGTTGTGTGTATCTATCTCTTACCAGCTTGAAAACATATCTTTCACACTCTTAAGCAAAACAAACTTAAGAAACTTCCTATCGTCTCAAAACTTGTGCTTTAATTATAATTTAGTCACAATTTGGTCATCAAAGCTATCTATTAAAATATACAAAATTCTAGAATTGTTTTGAAGTTAAATCTTTTCTTCCTCCTGCTGAACCTGTAACAAAAGAGTGAGTAGGAGGAGGCAAGTGCTTCTCTCTCTCTCTTTCCTCCTTCCATGCTGTATGCATCCTATGTTCTTATCTTTCCAGCCAGGATGTTTGTTACATCCGGCCAGGCACCTTAGAAAAAAGGAACAGACTAAAGTAAATCTGAAATATTATCCAGTACAGAGAAAAGACTATTTTCACATCCTTAGTCATCAGGCAGAACAGCTCTTCCTTCTTAGGGATTTGTTGACTTTGGGCTCCTCAGACCTAGCATGGTTTTAGAGTTAAACGCAAGTTTTCTAGGATTTCTGAACAAATTTGTATGACATTACTTTGCTGAAATTATGACATTATTCCAGTTTGGTCTGTTAGGTCTGTAGATTTTTCTTGTGATGAGGTTTCTCTTTTCTTACGAGGAACAGACAGGACTAAAGAAATGCCACACTGTTGAAGTGTGTATGGGTATGTGTGCACACGGTAGTTGATATAGTATACAGAAAGCACACCTGGAATAAAAGTTTAAACCAACACTGAAGATGTTAAACACCCAACACAATGGTAACAATTACCATCACTGCGCTAGACCTCACTAGTTAACAAAACCAGCCAGGACATGTCTTTCATGAGCAAGTAAATTATCTGTCTACTGTGGTGACCACCTTTTGGGAGACAGATATTCTTTCATCTGGGGAATTATGATAAAGTCTTCTTAACATATTTGAGGTATTGGAAGTCACAGCACAGCTCCTAGCAGAGAAATCCTCTTCGGGTGATTGGATCCCTATCATCACATTTCGCTCATATCTTTGTGTCTGACTCTGTAAGAAGACACAAGACATTGTCAGGCCCAGAGAATCTCCTGAATGCAAATGATTTATAAGAGAACTCTATAATCATGGTTATAGTCCACTAAAGAAGGTAAAACCAAGTCAACCAACAGAAATGTCACAGACAACATGCATTTTAAAACCCAATATTAATAATGTGTCCTTAGGAGTAGAGTTATATAAGGACAAATTTAATTCTTCTAGCAAGAATGTAGGACAAAATGCCTCAGCATTACCAATCACAGAGCTCCTCCAATTTTTGGTATCCATGGATAGTATGCAGGGTACCTCCTGTATATAAAATACAGTCATTCATCAGATGTTCCTTTGTTCAGGTAAACTATCTATTCATTCAGATCGCAAAGCTTGGGCACAGGATGTTTCACGTACTCAGAAGTTATCTCCTGGGAGAAGGCTGAGGGCAGCCAGCAGAGGATGGGCTCTCACTACAATTCGCAGAGCTTGAGCAGCTCTGGTTTGCTGAGTTTACTGTCTACTGCACTGGTTCCAAATCTCAATAACAGCAGAGACCAGTGGAACTGAAGACTCAAGAACAGATGAAAAGGGAATGGCTGCTTTTGAAGCCAATCAAAAAAAAAAAAAAAAAAAGGAAGAATGCTAATGGTAGGGGTATATGCCTTTAATCCCAGCACTTGGAAGGCAGAAGCAGACAGATCTCTGTGAGTTTGAGGCCAGCCTTGTCTACAGGTCAAGTTCCAGGAGAGCCAGGGCTACACACAGAGAAACCCTGTCTCAAAAAACAAACAAACAAACAAATAATCGAAGAATGAGAACTAATGACTGAATTTAATAAGGATATGAGAAGTGACCTTATTTTATTATTTTTATAATTATAAATTGTCCTTTCCTTAGACAAGACTCTAAGAGAAGGGAGGAAATATGTAGCAGGAATCTTAAAAGTTCTTATTAATAAAATCAAACCTGAGCCAGGTATTGGGGTAAACTGGAAGATCAGAGAACCAGAACAAGCCACAGCTACCTCACCTCGCCGTATCCTCAGTTCGTCTTGTCTCCTCAGACTGGAGGCCTCTGAGTCCTCATCCAGAATGAGTCTCAGCTGAACTGTGCTGCTAGAAGCCTGAAAGCTTAACCAGCCAAATGCTTAACCAGCCAAATGCTTCTAGTTTCTGGTCCTCACGCCTTATATACCTTTCTGCCTTCTACCACCACTCCCTGGGATTAAAGGCTTGCTTTCTGGGATTAAAGGTGTGTGTCACCATGCCTGGCTATTTCCAATGTGGCCTTGAACTCACAGAGATCCAGAGAGATTTCTGCCTCTGAAATGCTAGGATTAAAGGCGTGAGTGCCACCATTTTTTAGCCTCTGTATCTAATGGCTGTCTGTTCTCTGACCCCAGATAAGTTTATTAAGGTACACAATATTTGGGGGAACATAATACCACCACAGAAATAGAAATTAGAAAAACAACATGGGAACATCTTTTGTGGAAGTGAGGTGGTGGGGAACAAGGGAAAGAGCTTTGGCTTGGACCTGAGTTCACCTAGGAATGGTTTCCAGGTTCAAGCAGAGGGGTTGCTAGTAGGCGGGAATGCAGTCCATTCTTCCGGAGTAGGGTGGCTTGTTTTTTTCCACTAAAGACAGAACAAGAGACAAGAATTTGCTACAAGTGTTATTTGTTAAGAAATCTTAGTAAATGGATATGAGCAATTATAGATACACACACAAACACATGCACAAATTAGCAAGAGTTTCATATTAAAGAAACTGTTAGCCAGATACTAAACATTTAATGAAAAGAAAGGAATGACCTGATTTGATACAAGAAAATATAGTATGCACTTGCATATTCCTGGGAGAGACCTCCATTTAGAATTTCAGGAGCATAGTGCTTTCCTTAGTTTCTTTCTTTTGATGGAATACTTTATTTTCTAGTTCCTTTCATTTGATAGAACACCTGACAGAAACAACTAAAGCAAGGCTTGGACTGTCTTGGCTTTGAGCATGTAATGGAGGTTGGGATGGGAGTGTATTGCAGATATGGTGGCAGGCACATGAGACAGCTGGCTGCCTTTCTTCTGCAGTCAGGATGGAGAGAGTGCTCAGGCCAGAAACAAACAGGGCTATAACCCACAATTGGTCCATAGCGACTCATTTCCTCCTATGAGGCCCAACTCAAGGTCACCTCCTAGAATTAAGTATTCCAACACTTGAACCTGAGAGGGACATTTCACATTCAACTCTTAAAGGTGTAATAAAGACCACATTGGCTTTTGTATTGATTTTATTATTATTTTTAAATTTTCTAAAGTCAATGAATATTTTAGCTATCTAGACCCAAAAAGAACTGCACTCTTCTCTGGCTGAACCATTTTAGAAAATAAATGGAATATATGACTGATGTGAAGGATTTTTTTGGATTTTTTGTTTGTTTGTTTGTTTTTTGCAGCTGGGTTGGAGGTGGCACTAGGGATACTCTTTTTCTTAAAGTACCAATAAAAACTGAGAACTACACCTAAATCACACCTCAACACAGTAGTCATAGTGTAAGGGAGACTGCTCCGTGAGAAGGCTGCACAAGGGCCTGCTCCAGGGTCTTGCCAGAAAGAAAGGCTGATGTAAGTAATTACCAACTGCTTTGACACAGCTCAGTAGATCCATGAACTGTAGGGAAGAGTGGACCTTGGACCTTGGATAGGAAGGCACTAGAGGACTACTGCACAGGAGGCAGTCTCCAGAGGCCTATTGGAATTGTGTCTGGATGAGTGCGGATACATCTGTGTGGTGGCTATTCTAGGTTGTCACCTTGACTACATCTGGAATTACCTGGAACCTATGCAGCTGAGTACACCTGTGAGGGATTTTTCTTAATTAAATCATTTGTTGTGGGAAGATCCATCTTTAATCTGGGCCACACATTCTGGTGGTAGCCAATATAAAGGACATGGAAGAAGGAAGTTTGCTCTCTTTGCCTGTTTGCTTTCACTCTCTGACAATTCCATTCCCTTACTGGCATTTGAGCCTGCAGGTCAGGATTCCGGCATGTGCTGAAGATCACCTGAGACATCCAGTCTCATGAATTGAACAACTACTAGATTCTTGGTCTTCAGGTTGGTAGCCAGCCTTTGTTGGACTAGCTGGACCGCAGCCCATAAACCATTCTAATAAATCCTCTCTTCTCTCTCTCTCTCTCTCTCTCTCTCTCTCTCTCTCTCTCTCTCTCTCTCTCTCTGATATATATATATATATATATATATATATATATATATATATATATATATATATATCCAATCTACCAATTCTGTTCCTCTAGAGAAACCTTATTAACACAGTCTGAAAGCATTAAAGGACTCAAACCATCATCTTGAAATATAGCCACAAAATAACAGCAGGTTTTTCAGTAAGTTCCACAGATCCTCGAAGGATTCGGTAGTCTATACTCAGTAAGTTTTGTTCCTGAGAAAGAAAGGAGGAAATCCCCACACAAACTCTTCACAGTACTTTATAGGAGAATGTAAGCAAACTTAAATACTTAAATTTCAAACTAGACGCAAAACTCTTATAATAAAATTACTAAGCTATATTTATCAATTATTTTTCAAATCATGGTAAGACTGAATCTATCAAAGAAAGGGAAAAAAAGGTTGAAGACATGAAGCATATTTACCATACTAATAAAGGAAAGAAATATAAAGCTTGTAATTATCTCAACAGACGTCCAACATTTTTATAAAATTCATCATCCATTTAGATTAAAACAACAGCAAACTAGGAATGTGAAAGATCAGCTTTTTAATCTGAAGAGGTCATGGAAGCCTGCAGCAACTCTCATTCTTCATGCTTCTGCCTGGCATGAATATTAAATACAAAGATATGTGTAACTCTAGATGTTATCACAGAACAATTGAATTCGATTTTGCCATTTCTTCTTTGATTTTCTTCTTCTCTTGAAGGCCTTAGACATAGACTGTGGAGTTTAAATTTTTGGAGAAAAAAAAGTCATTGCACATTTTGAATGGAA
Source organism: Peromyscus eremicus (assembly GCF_949786415.1). Classification (NCBI taxonomy): domain Eukaryota; kingdom Metazoa; phylum Chordata; class Mammalia; order Rodentia; family Cricetidae; genus Peromyscus; species Peromyscus eremicus. Next base: position 52,599,773 of record NC_081417.1, read on the forward strand.
TTACATTGGGTAAATAGATTTATTTGATAATTGTGTCTTTATAATATTTATTCTGCCTAAATTGGAGTGGAATTTATATCCTTTTTGCAATCTTCTGATAGGTCCAAGAGTAACATTATCTTTCAATTTTTAATAGCATTTACTAAATTTATTTACATGTGTTTAGTTGCATTTATTGCTATAATAAATGGCACACTTATGAAGATTCTATTTTTAATGTCCTGGGGCTGTGTTCAGAAAAAAAAAAAACATTGATTATTACCATGATTTGTTTCAACCAAGCTTCTAAATTTTATTAATTCAAAAAATTAGCTATATATTTTCTTAAGATGCTCTATGTAGACCATCATAACATTTGTTTAAAAAGAAGATTTTCTTTCTTCGTTGAGCTGTTGATCTGGCTGAAAAAGTGAAGAGCCCTACATGTGCTTTGAAGGTGTGGTCCCTGACCAAGCACTATTCAGAGGATCTGCACTTGGAGGGGTCTCCTTTCATCAACACATTAATTAATACATTGGTGGAGTCAGCGTTTGAATAGGCTGTTGAGAAGTGAGGAGAGTAGAAAGTGGGCTTTGATGGGGTCATTAGGTCACTGGGGTTATTCCCTGCAAAAATAAGCCATTCCCCAACCTCTTCTCCTCTGCCTGCCTTTTTCCTAGCCGCCATGAAGTACTTTGTACCTCAAGCCCTTCCATCAAGGGGCTCTGCCTTACCACTATAGAAACCACAGAGGCAGCCAAACATGAGCTGAAACTGTGAAAACTATTGGCAAAAAAAAAAAAAAAAAAAAATCCTTCTTACTCTAGGTGCTTTCTGCCAGGTACCCTGTTATAAGTATGAAATTCACTGCCTAACACTTCTGTTATCATCTTTCAAAGTCTTACAGTGTTACTCTGCTAATAGATAAGTAACATTCTTCTGGCCAAATGACATCTGAACTATCAGTACTATTTAGTACTATCAGTAGGAAATAAAAACTACCCTTAAAAATAAAAGTTAAACATGTGTTAAACTAAATTCTTCAGACTGGAGAGATGGGTCACTGGCTGTTTTTCAAGAGGACCCAAATATTCGATTCCCAGCACCATTATGGTAGCTCACAACTGTGTGTAACTTCAATCCTAGGAGATCCACTTCCCTCTTCAGGCCTCTGTGATCAATGTATGCACAAGGAGCACATATGTGCAGGCAAAGTGCCCATACACATAAAATACCTAAAATTCATTTCTTCAGCCCTGACGTGTAAACTAGATTACACCAAAGATAAGCTCTTTCTAAAACAGATGAGTCAGCTGGTAGCACATGAACAAGCAAATGGAACACTCCTAGTTTCTA